>NC_139953.1:24702287-24802287 GCF_963454915.1 Gymnoscopelus microlampas
TACTTCGGAGTGACTGCAGCTGCTATCCTCTTTTTTTAGACTCTAGATGGCGCTGTATACATGTCCAATTCATTAAAATGCTCACAGTATCTTAAACATGAATAAACATAAACCTATATACATTGGCTATTTGAAAATAGCCGATCTAACTAAGCATCGCATTCGCAGACACGTTGTGAGCTTGTTGATCTGCTATTTGCAAAAAGATCTTGTAAAGAAAAAGGGAAATATTTGGACTATATTTGAAATATCTTTTCAGATGGGGGGGGGGGGGGTTCGGGGAGAAATACATTCATTTGGGTCTTTGACATACAAATGTTTGAGAACTGGTTGAAACGATGAAAAAAAAGCAAGCAATCTAAAACAACACACTTTAAAGCCTAAAATGCAACCCGCAATTACCAATATTTACGAGCTACTTTACAGAAAAACAAGCCCAAAGTCGCTTATAATAAGAAGACATGGCAACACTGCATAGAGTCAACATACAGTATATTCATATTTAACTTTCTGTTGCAGGTTTTTTCGAAGATGCCAAGAGCGACTTTCAGCAGGCCTTACAGCTTAATCCAGATTTCCAAGATGCCAAAATTAGCCTACAACAAACATTACTGGACCAGCAGCACAAGATCAATAGAGGATACTGACAATGTAATAGACCGAAGACTTTACTTTTCAATATTTTCAATCTAAATATTTGGCAAATTAAATGTGATCTCTTCGTCATTATGGGGAGCTGATAATGCCCATATGGATTCAATATATTATTTCAGCTGCACAGAAATGTAAGAATGTATTTAAAAAATGAACAATAATCATGACAAAATAAGTTGCACACAATAAGGTTGTTATAATGTAACAATAAGGTTTGGGCTATTTCTTGAGTTTGTAAATACAGCAATAAAAGGTTTTTGATGACAGTGTCCTGTATTATTAAAATGTTGTGTCATGCTCACAAAGTTCCCAACCTGCATGGGTATAGAAGACACCAAAAGTACAGTTGCAGTGGTAACTGGTCAGACCTTTAAACACAAGTCATTTTACCGCTTAAAACAAAATATGCTGTCTTCTCTCCTATGCATAGCAATTAAAATGTGCAAGAAAGGTTCCCTTCCTGAAACATTTTTAAAATAATTTACAGTAGGCTCTTTTCCTGAGTGATTTAAAAACTGCAAGATAATCATCCAGCCATAGAAAAAAAAACAAATAGAACACTTCACTAAAGAGTTGATCCCTTCATACCTTCATAAAACAAAAAAGCACCTCATTCTCAATTTCACTGGAGTGGCATTATTCATGCACTTTCTTGGGCTAAAGATTATGTTCCTGAAGTGTGCACATATAGGGATCTTTATCTTTTGTTAAAATTCTATTTCACATAAGGTTCCACACTGTAGCTCCTCTATATGATGCAATATGTTTGTGGTCTCGTGTATATGTGTGTATATATATATATATATATATAGAGAGAGAGAGAGAGAGAGAGACACGCTCGCGCGCGCACACGCACACACACACACACACACACACACACACACACACACACACACACACTGTCCTGAGTAGCTGTCTAGTTAGTATATATATAATTTGGTATTCTACACTGCTGATGGCCACTTTAATGTATTATCAGTTTGTAATACAAGCTCTGCTATATGAATTCCCTGCTTGTCAAGACATGGCTGTCAATCCACATGTGAAATCCTTAAAAGTTAAGAAGCAAAGAGCGATTTGCAGAGATAGGCTACACCCACACAGGCTACAAACCTTGTGTAGCCTATCACTGACATTTGTCACCTGTGCATAGTGAATCACTGCAACACAAAACAGCTGTTGAAAAATCAGTGATGTCATCAAGCACCGTGTTTCAGATGTGTGTGGGGATGCCTGGGGTCTAATGTCAAACTCTCCCAGTGATTGAATTGCTCTTCATTTTTGTGGGACTACATCTGATCTGTATTATGAGGAGAATTTGGAGTTTGTAAGTGTTTCTCTACAATTTCGCATACGTCTTTCACAAGCCATTTTAACATCCTTGTAGACTTGATATGTGTCTTCATTTCAGCATGACATGGATTTTGATCCCTGCTGTCATCTTGGGTCAAAAGAGGCCAAGTATAAATTCAAATTCACAGCCAAGTAAGAGCTTAATTCATGCTAAACTTATGAAGTCATTTTATATCGGCTAATAAATCACTCCTATCATACCTCAAGTTAAGTTTGTATCTGAGTTAATCATGTTTCCTCAAAACAGGCAGTGGTTTAAAGTCAGACTGTGTGGGAAATCTCATGAGGCTGACGTTAGACAAGGCTCTCGCTGTGGGGAACCAACTAGAAGTTGAAGCCATCAGTGATGGTATGTCTTAATTATATTTGGAAAAAAGAACCAAGCACTCATCAGACGTGTCGTTCACAAGTACAAAAAGTAACGGGTGCACGGTTCAGGCAGAAACGGTTTCTTTGAAAAGACTACCAGCACTCACTTTCATCCATTTAGGATCTTGTTTTTATTGAAGTCTTATTGCCCCCAGCAGCACTCATTTACCATAAGACTTCAATAAAAACAAGATCCTTAATTATATCTGGGTCACCAAAACCAATCCTTGTAATGTTTATTAATGCTTCCACCCTCCCCCTCCCAGATGGTTCTCAACACATGCATTTAACACCAGTCACGGCTGCTCAATGTGGATATAGCATGGAATCTGACCCATGGGGTAACACCAGAATCTATGCATCCTTGATGGGCTGTTATGTGGACAATCATGTATGTAAAAAAAAAAAAAAGTTTTGTATACTTTTCTATCACTGCCTCATGGAGTGGGGGGGGGCAGTAAGACATCTGAAGTGCTAAATCTGCTGCATTTTGTTTTCTGCATTTCTATGTTCCCAGGAAGATGACACCTTTAATGTTAGCTTGAGACTTCGAATGTACAACCAAAATACATCACATGTAGTTACTCATGATATTTCTCAAACTTGTGAAGACTCGTCCTGGAGCTCGGAGGAGATTCTTTGTGATAGAAATTACATGGAAGTAAGTCGCTCGACAATGGGACCAGATATGAATATGCTAAACCATATTTAAAATGGCCAGTTTAATGATTGAATATTTGTCTATTTCAAGGTATCAAAGCTCGTGCCTGACATTAAAGATGAAGAGGGCCAGGATATGAAACTTCCAGATGACTCTAAACTCAAGGCAGTTCCCGGTGTATGTTTTAAGTATTTTGAGGCTTTGCATATTATATTTTTTTGTGACTCAAAGGAGTGTCAAAACATGAATGAAAGATTTTTTTTTTAATTCCCTGCAGACAACCGGTGCTGCTCATGGTATCTGGAAGATGACATTTCACACTCCTGAGCCAGTGGTGATGCTGCTGAAGGAGGCTCAAGAATCTGGCTTTGGAGCCATGACCACCTTTAGCCGCCTTGTTTTAAGAAGCTCATATAACACAGCAAGGACTTACACTGAGAATGTAAGCAACCAAGCCCCCTCCCTGCACTCTGCATGTTTTAATTTCTTATTAAGTCACTTTAAATGTATCTCTTTAGGTGGCTGGAGTTCCCATGGAGGTTTTCAAAGTGAGCACTTATTATAAATTGCCACATGATATCATAGTCATCAACTCTGCCGCTGCGTGTCCCGTGGGTGAGTCTTTTATAATAAACCGTGTTTTATAAATTAAAAAAGGTGTGCTGCAGTACTACTGCTAACCAATCTTTCTTCAATAGGTGGTGTGCTCTTTACTGAGAATATGATCTCCTGGCATATACCTCGCCGTATAACGCCACTAATCAATGGCGGCATCAAAGTCTTTGAAATGCACATGGGAATTAATGGTCAGAGGCTGGATAAATCTCAGATGGCTGCCCGCCGCTACACACTGTCAGCTACAGAATCTCACATCATCACCGAGCTTCCAATTGGATCACCGGATGGTTACTACAAGGTTGGGACACTGTGGATAGAATGTTGATGTGCATCATTCTAGGGTAGGTCTATTTGCATGTTTTATTAATGTGACATGAATTATTGCAGAGTCATGCCCCAGATTACCAGTACCACATCACCTACACGGTTGAACCAATGCTGGAGTTGCTCTGGTGGTCAGAAGACACCCAGTCTGATACCAAATACAAGGTGCTGTTCCCCATTACCACCCCTCTGATGCCCCAGCCTCTTAACTTCTCTGACAGTAAGTCTCATCTCTTGGTAGAAAAAGACCCAGTTAATCACATGAACCCTAGCCACTTGGCTGAAATAACAGATTTGCAAGCTAGCAACGCATCTGGAGATTGTAGATCAGCTATTTTTGGCAAAGATTTGGTGTAGAGGGAAATACTAACAGGCCTAGTATAGTCGTATATAAGATTAAAGTGGTTAAGCTCAACGCATGGCAAATGGTATAACCTAAATTACTGCTGAGTTCAGCACTCTATTACAAATAATTGAGTCTTTTTTTTAATAATATAGATTTTTTTTTGACCTATGCCTTTATTGATAGTATAGAAGGTAGACAGGAAACGGGGGGAGAGAGAGATGGGGACAGACACGCAGCAAAGGTCGTCGGGATCGGGACTCGAACGCTGGGTTGCATTAGAGCCAATATGTGGTATGCGCCCGGACCGCTAGGCCAGCGGGTACCCAAATAATTCAGTCTTTAATTAAAAAAGAAATAAGCATATTTAGCAATGAACTCGAATGGAGAATAAAGTGAAAGTTTACTTACAAATTAGCTTTGCTTTCAACCCACCACTTTGCTGCTGTTCCAGATACCGTCCCTGAGGAGAGGGTGTTTAGCATCCTCTTGGGGACCTTTCTCCATGATGTGGAGCTGGTGAACATCACCTTTTCCACTGGTGTGCTCACTGTTGATGAGTGCAATGCCAAGGGCCTCCATATCCAGGAACACACGCATTCCAATGGCTCCAAGACCTTCTCTCTTCAAGTGCCCTTCTCTGACCATGCCGTCCTGAAACGTGTATGTACAGTAGATGACTTGTTTGCCTAAATGTGGGTACATTTCACTCAACTTGTTGGGCCATTTGAATCGGAATCACTTCTAGAACAAGAATAGAAGTAGTGTATGTTCACAGTAAAAAAAACGATGTGTAACTGTGTATAGCCTTGGTTCTCAAAGTGGGGTCCGGGGACCCCCAGGGGTACTTGAGGGGGTTCCAGGGGGTACCCAGCAAAATGTGTAAATATAGCACCAGAATAATTTTAACCTTTTATACTTTGGCTATTCAAAAATAGCAGATCTACAAGCTCATAGCGCGGCACCGAGTGCCGCGCTATGAGCTTGTAGATCTGCTATTTTTGAAAAATCTTGAAGATTTGTGCAAATCTTTGAATATATGTTTTTTAAAGCGAACATTTGTAACTCAAAGCTTTGCTTCTGGGGGGTCCCTGGAACAACATATTTTGAGATGGGGGTCCGCGGCCAAATACATATAATTTTGGGGGTCCTTGACATGAAAAAGTTTTAGAACCACTGGTGTATAGGACCCTTAAAGAACGACTTCACCCATTTCAACTTATCTTCATATAATTGGTCCTCAATAACTCTAACTCTGTATGTGTCTCAGAGGACAGTTCAGAAACCGGCCTACCAGTGACATCATCTTTAGGCAGGTTTTTCTGTTCAAACAAGATTTAAAAATGTTTTTCTTAACGTGAGAACAATGGCTTCCATTATATCATGCTAACTTTCCTGGAATAGAAAGCCTGCATGAGCATTAGTGAGGACCAATTATATGAAAATAGGTTGAAAATGGGTGAAATCGTCCTTAAGCTTAATTTCACAGAGGATTTTACTGTATGTGTATATAGTCCCATTTTAGCGAAGTCTAGTACATATTTTTATTTCCCTCACAGAATCCTGAACCCTGGGTTACAGTCTACTTCCTGCCTCTGACCTATGATTTTGTCATTCATCCTGAGCAAACTACGTTCTCTTACACATTAGAGGTGGAGCAATCTTTGCGGGATGTTGGTGAGCTCATATGGCATCTGTCTACTTTATGGCGATTATGTATTTCTCATGCAGATAATGGCAGATGAGTTTTCTTGTGTGCTCCTGATCACATCCCAATCTTGGTTTCTTTAACTTGCATATTTCTGTGTAGCAGTGTACATCTATTCATCAAAGTGTTAATTTAGCTCTGTTGGTGTTTAGGCTTAGTGCTTGTAATTGCCATTTCTTTAGTGGGCTGCATTAGCACTGTAAACTGTGCAGTCTTCTTGTTTTTTACTCATTTTGGTGAAGCTAAGCTTTGTCTGTGTGAAGCAGGTCTGTGGTTAACAGGATTATTAACACTGTGTTCTGCTTATTTGTTTTTAGTTCTACCTAGCATCACTGGCACCTGTGACCAGAACATGTTTTATATCAGTGTGAAATATGGGAGTCAGGGCCACAACTTCCAGGCCATTCTTGGCAATCGGGAGCTGAGTCCTGAGCTGGCAGAGGTCTACAAACTCACTGAAAATGGCACACACTTCAGTCTTGTGGTGCCATACAACTCCCCTGACACAGCATTTGAGGTAGGTTGAGGCTAGCGCATAGTAGCGCAGTGAGAGATATTATAACATGACCTTGATGATGGCACTGGCTATAAATCTTTGTTTACAGCTGATCGAGTCCTCATCAGTCAAAGCCAGAGCTGACTTGCTTCTGTGGGAGCCCAACAATGAGTGGAAACTCGCTGATTTCTCTCTGGCCTGCAACTTCCCTTTGACCACAACTGGTAATGTGTCAAATCAAATTTGTTGCATTTCAGTCGGCTGGTTATAGGAAATTGCTGACTAATGGACTCTTTTCAGAGTGTCACGCTAATGGAACCGTGACTGCTCTGGCTGTGAAAGTGGAATCTGTCCCAACGCTAATCCCTAGTTGGCTGACACTGAAGGACCCATCCTGCAAACCAGTTTTCAGTGATGACCGCTTTGCATATTTCTCTTTCGCTGTGGATTCCTGTAGGACCACTAGAACGGTATGCATCTCCACCCCCCCCTAATAGTTTTTACTTTTAATTTGGTTTATCCGGTACCCAATTCATACAAGCTCTAAATATGAGTTAAGGTCACTCCTAATCATTGGCTAACTGCCTTACCAGATCTTACTGACCTTAACCACTGCAAACCATACCTATCTTTAAATCTAATGCCTAACTAAACGCAACCATTTTTATCCATATTCTTATCCGTTTAACGATCTCTGACCTAATGCCTACATTGAATCATCTCTAACCTCACTTATTGCTTGCATTTAACCAGCTCTGATCTAAAACATAAACACAACATTTAAGGTTATAAATTAGCTTAGGTCAGTTTGGCTCTGGCTGTCGCACATTGCATTGTGAGTATGATACCGTTGGTTCAGGAGGTTATTTTTTCATTGTATTCCTTATTCCTCTCATCTGTAGTTCTTTGACAACTACCTACTGTATGAGAATGAAATTGCCCTTGATGTGAAGAGCATGCATCGTTCATCCAAAGGACACACGTTGCCACCAGTTGAGTACAGGTATAACTGCTATCCTGTTTAACACACATTGCAATAGAGTTTATGATTTTCCTGCTGTAGTGCTTAAATGCCCCGTGCCCTTACAGGCACACCATTTCCTGCTTCTATTTGGTAAGTGAGATGAAGACGATGGCATTCCACTATAGACCACGGGATAATGAACCTACAGCAGAGCTTGGGTCAGGACAGCTGTTGGTACAAATGAGACTTGCCCGTGGTAAGACTTTTGTATGTTGACCTCATATCTAGCTGTTTTGTATACTCTGGATGTAAAGGTCCAAGTGACCTTGTCCCAATGTAGTTATGCACTACAAAATTAAGCTACATGTTAGTGCAAGTTACCAAGCAAATGAATTTTACTTTGTATAAATTCTGCACCACTTTACCAGTGATTACGGTAACTTTGTTCTACTTACTCTCACCACTCTACCAGTGATCATCTTTATTTTGACCTCCTCAGATTCATCATATGTACAGTTCCTCCAAGTAGATGATTACCCAGTAGTGAAGTACCTAAGGGAGCCATTGTATTTTGAGGTGGAACTGGAGTCTGCTGACCCTCACTTAGAGCTCATCTTGGAGAATTGCTGGGCTACTCCACATGAAAACAGGACGTCTTTGCCAAGTTGGGACATCATTGTGGATGGGTACTGGGCCAATAATTGTTGATATGGATACTTGGAGCAATACCTGGAAGACATTGCATTCTCCTATTTTCTGATCATTATGCTGTTAAGTTTGAAACGTGTAAGCATCTCTACAGTTTGTAATTTATGTGTGTTCATAATTTGCTCAATTAACTAGGTGTGAGAACCTTGATGACAGCTACGTGACGGTCTTTCACCCAGTTATGAGTGACACAAGGGTTGCAGTCCCTGGCCATGTAAAGCGCTTCTCTATGAAGATGTTTACCTTCATTAAGACTGAAAATGTTCTGGAAGACGAGGTATACTGAACAGCTTTTTTGTCGTTTCTCATGCAACATAAAATCCAAGGCAGGTTCATAGATGCTCATCCGAGTCTAATCGCTTGAGATGCCTGTGTATTAAATTCTCGACCTACAGATTTATGTGCACTGTGACGCAGTGATTTGTGAGACCAACAACCGGGTAGATGGCATCTGCAGTGGCCAGTGTGGGAGCCTCGCAAACGTGAGAAACACCAAGCCGGCAAAGCCGCATAGCGGACTAAAAAGGGGTAAGGACGAGAAACTGCAGAATAACTTCACACTGGCTCAAAAAACTATTGACGCATGCCCCTTATCTAATCCTAATCCTGTATGCCACAATGCTCAAAGGCATTCCTTTATGATTAAGTAGATTTGTGGTCTATATAGCATGTCTAACACAGCATGTACACATGCTAGTACGGCTTGTGAAACCCTGTCTTGTTTCTCTGTGCAAAGAAAACTACTGGACAATTCTATTTTAGGATTTTTGCTGGGGGGGGGGGGGAGCACAGTGAATGACCAAAGTATTTTGTTCCAGGGCGCAGAAGTAAAGACTCAACCCAGCATCAAACGGAGCAGATCTCTTCTGGACCAATTCTTCTTAAACCCTCAATAGAATCTTATGAATAAATTACTTGATCTTAAAATTGCTTTCTTTTTTTCTTTTCAAATCAACTTTTCTCTGTCTGAAGTTTATTGTAATGAAAGGCTGTCCAAAAAGTCCTGTGTCTTGAATTCTAAAAGGCTGCTGTGTTTACAGAAAGCACAATGGGTTATGAATTTGTCTTAGCAACTTGTGACGGAGAGAATTTCCACATTCTTGGAGTAATGGTAGTGTCTAACATATGACTTGAGTAGCATTCCATTTCCTTTTCTGGAGAAGTGTTGCCCATTCCCAAATGATTAACGACGGCAGGTTTTTGTATACAGAAGGAAATGCACGTGGAACTACTAGGCCAATTTGTAAACTGTTTAGATTAAGGATTAATGTTGCCATGAAATGCATTCCCTGAGGATAGAGCTTCAACAGAATCAAACAATGATTTGGCCTGATTGCACATTTGCCATTTACAGTATGTGCTGCAAAGCTAAACATTGAAAGTCAAGATTTTAAAGTAGGGAACATGAATGTGAAATTCAATGTTTAGAATACTATTGTTAAAATATTGTTTCCCTTTACATTTTGTGTCTTTAACTCTTATTTACACCAAGATAATATGTGACATGTGTAATCTCATTTTGTCAGTGCACCTGCTGTAGAGATGCATCATGATCATAATTAGTAATTTCTATACCAAGTTTGAGGTCTAGGATGCTGAGGGATATATTTGTAAGAGCCAATCAACAAAGAGTCATAGTTTGAGAACAGTTTAATATATTAATCTCCCCCACTTTTGAAAAGGAAACCCAGGGGTTGTGTGAGTGCAGGCATGGAGCCTTCACCGTGCATCCTTTTAACTATGGAAGGCTTGGGACTCAAAGACGATCTGTGTTGAAAGGTTCAAGATTCTTTGAAAATGTCAGATCTACAAGCTCAACCCGCATCACATTGCGACGCGTTGGGAGTGAACTTGTTGATCGGCTATTTTAGGAACAGCCGAGGTATAAAATAGTGGTTAAACTGACTTTGACCCTATATTACATATTTTACTGTGGACCCCCTGGAACCCCCTCAAGGATCCCTCACTTTCAGAACCACTGTAGACCGTTGCAGACTGAGGAGAGGGATTATATCTCCATGCTGGCCTGGGAACCCCTTGGGATCCCCCAGTCAGAGGGACATTCTACCAGAACTGTACATTATCTGTACTGGAACTGGAAAAAAATGTATAATCCAAAAACCTATAAAATGTATTCAATGGTTGCTTTCAGTGAGTTTTGTAAAGCAATACTGTATACCATTCATTGGGGTTTCAGATGTTTTCTTCATTGAAAAACGTTACTAATTGTGAGAAATGGCCTGCACTCAGCCAAAATGGTCCATGTCTCTTTCAGTTTCGTCACTGTCTCCGGAGACGATCCATCTGCCCGTCCATCTGTCCGTGTGTTTGTCTGTGAACAGCTAATTTCCGGCACCATTGAACCGATTGGCGTGAAACTTTTCACATCAACAGAAGATGTGGGTTTTGAAATCACCTCTGGGGGAACATTTTCACCTTGCCGATCACTTATAGCTTCCATGCTATCTTCCTGCTGTCATATGCATCTTGTAGGGATGGGAGAGAGCCCTCGGGGGCCTATTTCACGAAACCAGAATTAGGGGTTAAGCCTGGATTTAACACCTATCCTGGCTTAATTTAGCCAGGATTAGTGATGAATCGGTTTCATGAAAGCTGAATTTTCTTGTCAGATTAGTTTAGCCAGAGCACCCTGGATAAGTTTATCCATGACTCGATTTCACGAAAGAAAATGTGCGCAATCCTATTTTAGTTACCATGGAAATTTAGCTGTGAAGTTAGCCTGGTAGGGACCAGGCTAACAGCCAAGCTTACTTAATCCAGTGCCTTGTTCTTCAAGTTTTTCCACAGTTAATTCAACACATGTGTTTGTATATGGACTCATTTTAATGACCCTGCATTCAAATAAAATGAAATAAATACAATAAGATATCAATTTAATTATATTACTGAAATAGTGTGACCATGAATCATAATTGTTTCACAATGACCCATGTAATATGTCATTGTCACTCTGTTAACACTAGTTAATATTGTTGTTAGATGTTTGATCATATATTACAGATTTTTTTTATATTATAAAAAATGTCTTCCAGTTTAGTAGACCTTGTATTGTGAATTTGTACTTCCATGTAGTACATAATGCGAAAATCAAAGATCTACAAGCCCGAAAAAAGTGCCTTTTACCCCAGTTACCGCCGCCGGGACCCCCGTTACCGCCACCGGGACCCCCGATACCGCCCCCCCCTTTACCGCCACCGGGCCCCCCGTTATACCGCCACTAGGACCCCCATGGACGGCACTGCACTGCAGATATATAAATTGATGGATTACATGTAATCTCTACATTGCATGCATACCTGCCAACCTCAGACCGTCCGATAACAGGAGATTTTTTCCCAATTGGGGGGGGGGGGGTCTTGACCACGCTGAATGTCAATATGTCTTTAAACATAACATGACATATTTTAATAGCTTAGTATTGAATGCACAATAACATGGTATGTTTATACATATTTTGTAGAGAAAGAAAAGGTCTTTTGCACACCTACTGGGACAACCTGTGGGAGCAGGCTCCAGGCAACCATTTGTTCATGTTTAATTGTTTATACATATAAAACACAATTTTATACATAAATATACGATATATGTGGTGCCCTGCTCCATCACCCCATCAGTTTGGGGGTCCCTGGCCTGGCCTGAAAAGGTTGAAGACCCCTGTTCTAAAGCAACGAGGTCTACCTCTTCTTGGACGTTGTATGGACGTCATACAGACTTTTTTGATGGTGTTTTTGCAACGCAGCTGACTTTAATCAAAAACAGCTGATTCAGCAGAAATAGCGCAAAAAAAACGACTCTCTCCACCAAAATCGGCAAGAAACACCGGGCCGGTTGACCGGGCCAAAGCCTTAACCCCGCGGGTCGCGCAACATAAGTTGATAAGTCTATTGAGAGTTAACGAGCCATTCCGGGTGGTAAACGGAACCCTCGTCCCAAAAACACACTGCCCCATTTTTTTCGCGGTGCGAGGCCGACGGTTTAGACCCGGGGCAGGGTGTTTTAGGACGACGGCTACGGATTCAGGGGTGGAGCCAGGCTACCGCACCTGAACTAGGTGGAAAGACTGGTGACGCGAGGTTACACCTGAACACACTCAAAAAACAACACATTCAGCAAAAAAACAAAAAAAAAACAAGACTCTTCCCCACCAAAATCGGCAAGACACACAATCTCACGTTTAGTTCCCGTATCTGCGTAGTCTCGCGTAGCTTTCTGCGTGAAGTGGGCGGACGCTTTTTTAGGAGACCGGAAGCAGGTTGGGGTGAGATGGTGTGTCTTGCCGATTTTGGTGGGGAGAGTCTTGTTTTTTTTCCGTTTTTTTACTGAATCTGCTGTGACCACAAGAGGCTTACTTCTGACATAATGTAGAATGGCATTTTTAAACATACTGGAGTTGTTAATTATTACTGAAGCTATCACAGTAGCCTATGATATTTTTGGTTATTGCAAATATTTGATGGTAGAATATCAGTATGGCTTACAGTATTTTGATGACATCAGTGTGGCTTCTTTCTTTAAATCAAAGGCATACAACCAGTGTATTGTTACACATAATATTGTAATGTATGCTTGTTTTTTTATATATAATAGGCTAATGCATTGTTTCTCCACCAGGGGTCCAAATGGACCCTTTTGGGTCCACTCAGAGAGTGTACCAATGGAACCCATAAGGTTCAATTAACACAGATTTTACAGATAGGGGTCGCAGAGATGATGAAGATTGTGTCCAATGGGGGTCCCTGGCCTAATGCATATCAAACTGGGGGTCCTTGAAATTAAAAAGGTTGAGAATATATTACCAGAGGCACACTATGGCATTGTTTCCTCATAACATATTGTAGCATTACCTTTTTAGCGGCGCTAGCCGATCTATACCCTTAGGTATTGAGCGGATCCTGCTCTATACCTGACTTTGTCCGCGTGCGTATGTCAACGTTCTGATTGGTCAGGTGCGTCAACAAAGTGATTGGTCAAGCTTCACGTGACACATGGCTATAAACACATTATAAACACATATCGATGACAAAATGTATCAAAGGCGCCGCTACCTTCACACAGGGTGTGAGTTTTTCAATTAGATACCGGTAATATAGGATAACAAGACCAGGATGTTTGTGCCAGACCTAAGCCGGTGTTGTGTGAAGTCGTGTGAGGTCTAATTCTGAAATCTTTGTGTCTTACGTTATATACCAACCGGATTTATACTTGTGACATAATAATGATGTCACGACTAGTCTGTGCCTATTTATTCATGCATAAGAAACTTAACCACAACCAGACATACCATGTATGGACAAATTGGTGACAGAGGCTCGTGTAGGCCATACCTTTCAGGTCTGACAAAAAAAGAAAATCAGTAACATGGTGTAAGACTGGGCTTGAACACACCCTGAACATCTTCAGATCATAATGAATATAGAGCCAGTGAGACGTCTGGCCTACCTGTTTGCCTTCTTCTATATGTAGTCTGGGTGAAAACTGGGTCAAAGCAGATTTACAGTAGTTATGTAGCTACTACTCTCTTGGGAGGTTCATGACTGAAAACACTGTGATAAATACTATATATTTTAATTTGCAGACTGGTATGAGTCAAGTCAATTTTAACAAGAGAAATGTGGTACACAATTCTAATACAAAATAACAACAGCAAGCATATAAATACAAGACAAATACATTAAACATGAGACAGATGACATTAATTAATAATAATAATGTGTATACATACAATACAGTTGGTATAATAGGCAGTAAAAATATCCAATAAATGTGGTACACAATTCTAATACAAAATAACAACAGCAAGCATATAAATACAAGACAAATACATTAAACATGAGACAGATGACATTAATTAATAATAATAATGTGTATATACATACAATACAGTTGGTATAATAGGCAGTAAAAATATCCAATAAAAATCATTGAAGAGTGAAGATTCGCATCACCGCTAGATGTCACTATAGCAACATCATTCGAACCGATGACGTAATTTCTCTCAAAGATAAAAGCCCAATAGGTCCCAATGTAGTACTTATTGTATGTAGTTTCCCTAATATCTAAAAATCGCTGTGATATTAGTCTGGAATCTCTGTGGTCCCTCACAACTTCGGAGGGAGAGGAGTCCAGTCTGGAACCAGGCTATTGTCAATGAACATAGACATTTAAAGCTGTAAGAACCACTGTGTCAATCTCAAGCAGACATGTCCACAGTAACCCTGGAACAGTGCCCTCTACTGGCCCTCTACTGGCAGTGACGTCAGACTTCGGTGCTCTATATCCATTGCCATTGACAATGCATTGCACGCTTAAAGTTAAATATCTCAAAAACTACAAAACATTTCAAAGTAAAAGGTTCAAGCATTTGTGTCCACAGTAAGATGAATTATAAAAAGTGTGAATGGAGCTTCTAGGTGAAAGCGTTGTTTTAGGTGCCAAAACGTTTAAGGGAGTACAATTCTAAAACTACGAAACATTTCAAAGATTCGAATTAAGGCAAACATGTTCACAGTAAGATGAACATTTTAAAGTTTGAATGGGGTTTCTGGGCATAAGCATGTAGGACTAGTAGCCTGCCAAAGTTTGTACTTTTCCCCCTTAATTCTGAAAAAAGAGTGACGGTCAATGGCAAAATGGACAAGAGTTTCTAGGTGAAAGTGTTTTTTTGAGGTCCCAAAGTCTTCCATCGGCCTTCCATACTTTTTTCCCTTTAAATGTCCATTTTGCCATTGTCCTACATACTTACAACTAGAGCCCCCATTAGAACTTTAAAATGTTCATCTTACTGTGGACATGTTTGCCTGAAAAGGAATCTTTGAAATGTTTAATAGTTTTAGAATTGTACTCCTTTAAAAGTTCAGAGATTTATAATGGAGGTCGATGGACGATTTTGGGACCTCAAAAAGACACTTTCACCTAGAAACTCCATTCACAGTTCAAAAATTCCACCTTACTGTGGACGTGCATGCTTGAGAATCTTTCTTTGAAATCATTTGCAGTTTGGGAGATATTTAACTTTAAGCGTCCCATGCATTGTGGATGCGGCAAAGGGAAACGAGTACAGGCTACTAATCCTACATACTTACTGCTAGTAACCCCATTCATACTTTAAAATGTTCATCTTACTGTGGACTTGTTTGCCTGAAAAGGAATCTTTGAAATGTTGCATAGTTTTAGAATTGTACTCCTTTAAAAGTTCAGAGATTTATAATGGAGGCAGATGGAAGGTTAGGGTTAGGGTTAAACTCCATTCACAGTTCAAAATTGACATTTTTTTTTCACGAAAGTTGGTCACTACCGAAACGAAAGTTAAATCCGAAAAAAACACTAAGTGTGGAGGCCAAAATCGTCCCCCCAAAAACCTGTTAGGAGTACGTTTCAGGCAATTTAGAGTTGATTGGCAGTACTTTGTAGTGACATTTTTTTTTCATCATTGTGTCACTACCGAAGCGAAAGTTAAATCCGAAAAAAATCACCAAGTGTGGAGGCCAAAATCGTCCCCCCAAAAACCTGTTAGGAGTATGTTTCAGGCAATTTAGAGTTGATTGGTAGTAGTTTGTAGTGACATTTTTTTTTTCACCATTGTGTCACTACCGAAACGAAAGTTGGTCACTACCGAAACGAAAGTTAAATCCGAAAAAATCACTAAGTGTGGAGGCCAAAATCGTCCCCCCCAAAACCTGTTAGGAGTACGTTTCAGGCAATTTAGAGTTGATTGGTAGTACTTTGTAGTGACTTTTTTTTTTCACCATTGTGTCACTACCGAAACGAAAGTTGGTCACTACCGAAACGAAAGTTGGTCACTACCGAAACGAAAGTTAAATCCGAAAAAATCACTAAGTGTGGAGGCCAAAATCGTCCCCCCCAAAACCTGTTAGGAGTACGTTTCAGGCAATTTAGAGTTGATTGGTAGTACTTTGTAGTGACATTTTCTTTTTCACCATTGTGTCACTACCGAAACGAGTACCGAAACGAAAGTTAAATCCAAAAAAATCACTAAATTGTTTGGTTTTAATGTCACCTTTTCTTCAATAAAGCCCTGCCAACTACACCATATGGCCTGTTCCTTGGAGGAGTTGATGCAAAAAGGACTTTAGCTTGTTATTAATTCAGTTCCTACATTGACACAATAGTATTATGAGAAAAGTCATACTAAACTCGTACTGTGTCATAAAAAAGGAAGTCATACAATACTTTAGTATAAACAAAATGCCATACAGTCCTGTCGTTAAAAAGATACTTTGTTCTTGTCAGCCTAAATTGTTCACAGCACAGCAATCTATTTTTATATTTAATTCTTGTGACGACCCTGGGGGTTGTCAGGGTGACTGGTGTGGTTGTCATGGTTACTAACCATGTGTCATGTGTGTCAGAATGATTGGAGGGCGGAGTGTGTCATCAGTGGAGATCTGGCCCACCTGGATTGTCCTCTATAAAAGAGGTGGCTGGACTTCATTCCTGTTCTCTCTCTCACCATGAAGCTCACTGGGAGCACTCCAGCCTTTTGGATTTTGCTTGTTAAAGAACAAGATCACTGTGGTAGAGGTTTGGGTTGTGTAGTTACCTTGTCATGATGTAACTCCAAAGGTGAACAAGAAATCTAAAATAATTGCTGTAATAGAAATTGATCATTCAAAATATGCTCCTCATTGACATTGTACGGTGAAACGGCTCTCAAAGTCACTCTTTTAGCACGCAAACGAACACAAACAAAACTGATTCAGTCAATATAGAACATCACCAAACCCAGTACTGTTTTTTTTAAATAAAAATGTCAACTTCCTGTTGATTTTACTATTTGAAGATCCAGATCCGCGGATCCAGTCCGAGTTCTTTTTAATAAAAATAGCAAAATCAACAGGATGTTAGCATTTTTATTTAAAAAACAAACGGTACTGGGTTTGGTGATGTTCTATATAGTCTGAATCAACTTTATTTGCGTTCGTTTGTGCTAAAAGAGTGACTTTGAGAGCTGTTTCAGCCTACAATGTAATTCAATGAGGAGCATATTTTTTTATTATCAATGGAGCAATTATTTTAGATTTCTTGCCCACCTTTGGAGATGCATCATGGCAAGGTAACTACACAACCCAAAGTCTACTCTACCAAAGTGGTCTTGCCCTTTAAGCACTGTTAACCACCCCAGTATCCGTATTGTGGGTATAGCTTTAGCAGAAAATAGCCGATCGACAAGCTCACTGCGACACGTTGTGAGCTTGTCGATCGGCTATTTTCAGTCAAAACTTTCCTCATAGTAACACAAAACAGAAAATACACTAGTATTGAGCCCTGAGGCTCACCGGTTACCCATATGGGGTTAAGTTAGTTTTAATAAAATAATGTAAACGTTCTTTGTTTGTGTGAGTTTCCTCATTTTGTTACAAACTCAGCCGTTTGCAACACTCTTGGTTGGTTGTTGCAATAAATACATTACATTTAAGTGGTTGAATTTATGTAATTTGTTATCCCTGAGTCACTAGAATACCTCAAAACGAAGTATGGAGCTCGGCCTATAATTGATCATTGATTTGATTGATATGCTGCATGCCATGAGTGCAAAGTGGTATTTTCTTAAACTTAATTCAGTTAATCAAAGAGGATCTGTGGTCATAATACAGCACTGTTTGAGGAACTATAGTTGAAAACTTAAGACATATTTTTTAATGTCCAGTCCAAAGTGAGAACAATGTAGCCTACTTGATTTAACACCAAAACTGCTATAGTTTTGATCATCTGAAACTAAGGAATTTATAAATGACAAAAAGGGTATGAATTTTTATGACATTACGAAACATCTCTCTGTTTCCTTTCAATGAAAGTGTAAATCTGGGTTCAGACTCAGCCAGAGTAAACGTTTTCTAACAGATGGTTTTAAACAACCTAAATCTCAGTCGTGTCATAATGAACCCTTTCCCTGATCATCAGAGGGTGTATCTAGTAGATCCAGTCATTCTGTCAGGGGTAGAGGTGTTTGCTGTGGATTTTCATCTTTTGACCTGTCACCTCTCGCTTTAACTTTAAATATAACCTCGAAATCCTAATTGATGTGAAAGGCCTGGTGGTGCAAGAGTAAAGCATAGGCTTCACAAGCGGATGGTTGTGGGTTTGAATCTTGGTCAGGGAAGATCTCAATTTTCGGTCTTTTTAAGGCGAGAACCATGGATGAAGCCCGCCTCCCTCCTCACGCCCTCTTTTAGCTCCGGTAGGAGAGGGAGGAGCATGGAGGGAGCCCACCTCCAGGGGGAGGAGCTTAATAAATTTACATATTAATTAAAGATTTTTATTTTAGTATTTTTTGTGATTTTATGGCCACTGTTTTTTTTCACATGAATTTGTTTGAGACATTTTTTTATTGTTTTTTTTCATCACCAGTTTGTATTGACCACAGCTCCACTGTTTTTTTGTTGTATTACCCTTTTAGTTTTTATTTAGTAGTTGTTTTGAGTGAGCTTTGAACCTTGAACCTTTAGTTTGTGAACCTTTGATTTATCTTTTAAGCCACGCTGGCATGGAAGGTACAATTGGGAACGTCATCCTTAACCCGCCTTTTAGAATTTTAGATGGACAGTGAAAATGTTCTTCAGGAGCCTTGAACCCCAAACCTTCTACTTCCAGACCCTGTGTTTAACTCTTGAGCCACGCTGGCATGGGAAGTACAATTGGGAACGTCATCCTTAACCCTCCTTTTGGAATTTAGATGGACAGTGAAAATGTTCTTCAGGAGCCTTGAACCCCAAACCTTCTACTTTCAGACCCTGTGTTTAACTCTTGAGCCACGCTGGCATGGAAAGTACAATTGGGAACGTCATCATTATCCCGCCTTTTGGAATTTAGATGGCCAGTGAAAATGTTCTTCATGAGCTTTGAACCCCAAACCTTCTGCTTTTAGACCCTGTGTTTATCTCTTGAGCCACACAGGTATAATACAAAAGAGAACGTAATACTTAAACCACCTTTTAAAAGTTAGATGGACAGTGAAAATGTGCTCCAGGAGTTTCGAACCTTAAACCTTCGGTTTATAAACCCCAGAGTTTTCTCTTGAGCCATGGTACCGAAACGAAGTTAAATCCGAAAAAATCACTAAGTGTGGAGGCCAAAATTGTTCCCCCAAAAACCTGTTAGGAGTACGTTTCAGGCAATTTAAAGTTGATTGGTAGTACTTTGTAGTGACTTTTGTTTTGGTCCCTAACATTCATCGAGCTCTGGACTTAGTAATTTTTTTTCTCGTTTCGGTAGTGACACCATTTGTGTCACTACCGAAACGAAGTTAAATCCGAAAAAATCACTAAGTGTGGAGGCCAAAAGTGTCCCCCCAAAAACCTGTTAGGAGTAGGTTTCAGGCAATTTAGAGCTGATTGGTAGTACTTTGTAGTGCCTTTTTTTTTGGTCCCTAACATTCATCGAGCTCTGGACTTACACTTCATTATCATCATCAATGTATGATTATTTGTCTAATTGTTTGTTTTTAATGTCACCTTTTCTTCAATAAAGCCCTGCCAACTACACCGTCCATATGGCCTGTTCCTTGGAGGAGTTGTCAGGGTGACTGGTGTGGTTGTCATGGTTACTAACCATGTGTCATGTGTGTCAGAATGATTGGAGGGCGGAGTGTGTCATCAGTGGAGATCTGGCCCACCTGGATTGTCCTCTATAAAAGAGGTGGCTGGACTTCATTCTTGTTCTCTCTCTCACCATGAAGCTCACTGGGAGCACTCCAGCCTTTTGGATTTTGCTTGTTAAAGAACAAGATCACTGTGGTAGAGGTTTGGGTTGTGTAGTTACCTTGTCATGATGTAACTCCAAAGGTGAACAAGAAATCTAAAATAATTGCTGTATAATAATTGAATAGAAATTGATCATTCAAAATATGCTCCTCATTGACATTGTACGGTGAAACGGCTCTCAAAGTCACTCTTTTAGCACGCAAACGAACACAAACAAAACTGATTCAGTCAATATAGAACATCACCAAACCCAGTACTGTTTTTTTTAAATAAAAATGTCAACTTCCTGTTGATTTTACTATTTGAAGATCCAGATCCGCGGATCCAGTCCGAGTTCTTTTTAATAAAAATAGCAAAATCAACAGGATGTTTAAAGTGTGGAGGCCAAAATCGTCCCCCCAAAAACCTGTTAGGAGTACGTTTCAGGCAATGTAGAGTTGATTGGTAGTACTTTGTAGTGACATTTTTTTTTTCACCATTGTGTCACTACCGAAACGAAAGTTGGTCACTACCGAAACGAAAGTTAAATCCGAAAAAATCACTAAGTGTGGAGGCCAAAATCGTCCCCCAAAAAACCTGTTAAGAGTACGTTTCAGGCAATTTAGAGTTGATTGGTAGTACTTTGTAGTGACATTTTTTTTTTCACCATTGTGTCAATACCGAATCGAAAGTTGGTCACTACCGAAACGAAAGTTAAATCCGAAAAAATCACTAAGTGTGGAGGCCAAAATCGTCCCCCCCAAACCTGTTAGGAGTACGTTTCAGGCAATTTAGAGTTGATTGGTAATTTTCGTTTCGGTACAATTCATTTTACCGAAACGAAAGTTAAATCCGAAAAAATCACTAAGTGTGGAGGCCAAAATCGTCCCCCCAAAAACCTGTTAGGAGTACGTTTCAGGCAATTTAGAGTTGATTGGTAATTTTCGTTTCGGTAAAATTTATTTTACCGAAAAGAAAGTTAAATGCGAAAAAATCACTAAGTGTAGAGGCCAAAATCGTCCCCCCAAAAACCTTTACCGAAACGAAAATTACCAATCAACTCTAAATTGCCTGAAACGTACTCCTAACAGGTTTTTGGGGGGACGATTTTGGCCTCCATACTTAGTGATTTTTTCGGATTTAACTTTCGTTTCGGTAGTGACAAACTTTCGTTTCGGTAGTGACACAATGGTGAAAAAATAAATGTATTTGTCTTGTTTGTTGTTCAAGTCAAAGCACCAGGAAGGCTGTATTTCTTGGCCAACAGTTAGCTCAATGGGTTGAGACGCAGTATTCATGATCCAGAGGCCATGAGTTCAAATCCCACTGGTGTCTTTACTGTGATGCTTCCCTTTGCAGACTAACTTCTAGAAAAGAAGTTAAAACCACCAGGAAACCTGTAACTCTCAGCCAACAGCTTAGCTCAACTGGTAGAGCGTCTGTCCAATAACATGACTTGACTTGACTTGAGTGGGTTCGATTCCCACTCGAGTCAAGTGTCCCCGGTAACTTGGGGCAACGGATAAATTGACTGATATGCTTAGTGATGCTTCCCTTTGCAGACTAACTTCTAGAAAAACAAGTTTAAACCACCAGGAAACCTGTAACTCTCAGCCAACAGCTTAGCTCAACTGGTAGAGCGTCTGTCCAATAACATGACTTGACTTGATGACTTGATTTGAGTGAGTTCGATTTCCACTCTAGTCAAGTGTCGCCGGTAACTTGGGGCAACGGATAAATTGACTGATATCCTTAGTGATGCTTCCCTTTGCAGACTAACTTCTAGAAAAACAAGTTAAAACCACCAGGAAACCTGTAACTCTCAGCCAACAGCATAGCTCAACTGGTAGAGCGCCTGTCCAATAACATTACTTGACTTGACTTGAGTGGGTTCGATTCCCACTCGAGTCAAGTGTCCCCGGTAACTTGGGGCAATGGATAAATTGACTGATATCCTTAGTGATGCTTCCCTTTGCAGACTAACTTCTAGAAAAACAAGTTAAAACCACCAGGAAACCTGTAACTCTCAGCCAACAGCATAGCTCAACTGGTAGAGCGTCTGTCCAATAACATGACTTGACTTGAGTGGGTTCGATTCCCACTCGAGTCAAGTGTACCCGGTAACTTGGGGCAACGGATAAATTGACTGATATCCGTAGAATAACTTGTAGGAGTGTGCTGGTTCAAATCCAGTTCAACCCTCTATCTATCTCAGTAACTGAGACCGAATTGGCCAGATTCGGTTTCAGTTACTAAGGTGGTGACTGGATTTCAACCAGGACACTCCTACAAGTTATTCTACGGATATCAGTCAATTTATCCGCTGCCCCAATTTACCGGGGGACTTGACGTTAGTGGGAATCGAACCCAGGACCGCTCGGTCCTGGGTTGAAGGTAACTTCTAACTCCTACAATCTATTCTACGGATATCAGTCAATTTATCCGTTGCCCCAAGTTACCGGGGACACTTGACTCGAGTGGGAATCGAACCCACTCAAGTCAAGTCAAGTCAAGTCATGTTATTGGACAGACGCTCTACCAGTTAAGCTATGCTGTTGGCTGAGAGTTACAGGTTTCCTGGTGGTTTTAACTTGTTTTTCTAGAAGTTATTCTGCAAAGGGAAGCATCACGAAGGATATCAGTCAATTTATCCGTTGCCCCAAGTTACCGGGGACACATGACTCGGAGTGGGAATCGAACCCACTCAAGGAAAGAATCATAGGAAAGACATCAATGGGATTTGAACTCATGGCCTCTGGATCATGTATACTGCGTCTCAACCCATTGAGCTAACAGTTGGATGACAAATACAGCCTTCCTGGTAGTTTTCAGTTGATCTTCTGGAAGCCAGTCTGCAAAGGAAAGAATCATAGGAAAGACATCAATGGGATTTGAACTCATGGCCTCTGGATCATGAATACTGCGTCTCAACCCATTGAGCTAACAGATGGCTGACAAGTACAGCCTTCCTGGTGCTTTGACTTGAACAACAAACAAGACAAATAACTTTTAAAAAAAATGTGTTACAGCATAAATATAAATCTTTTTCATGGGGGGCCCTGACACTACATCTTTTCACATTGGGGTCCACTGCCCAAATACATATCAATTTGGGGGGTTGACAACAAAACGTTTCAGAACCACATATTCCAAGGAAACAGCTGTAGGTGAATGGATAGAGTCACTGACTAGTGAGCCGCAGGTAACATGTTCAAGCCTCAGCTACAGCAGCAAGTCAGGATGTCAGATCAAATAGGTATTATTAGGAGTGAAATGGTTGTGTTTCTTCACCCCAACTGCACATGACAGCAGTCTTATATCAGTTTACATGTACGTTATTTTCAGTGATGAAGACAAACCGCACAGACGTTCACTGTACTTTAGTACATTTTGTAAACTTATGACTCTGAGTAGAGTAAAATATCTATAAATCCTTAGTACATGTTATTATGTGCCCTATAGTAAAGTGAAGACAGTTCATCATTTACAACTGTCTGTTAATGTGACTTTCTCCTTACCTGTTGCAAACTACCTGGCTTTCATGAATGCAGATGCCAAACAATTACTAGAATTATCTTTCATGTTTAATATATGATTCGTAAGACATTCGTAAAGAGTGTGTTGACCATTTGCTAACGTTATCATGGGCCTTGTTGTAAAGTGAAGACTATGCATTATTATTTCATGTTTAACAGTGATTAGTAAAACATGTGACATCAAAAAGTGGCAAAAGTAACGTTATATAGTATACAAGTATACAACAATTTATTAAGATATAAAATGTAGCAACTCTTGGCCACAGCACACACACTGACATTTAAACAAAGAAATTAATCACAACAGAATCACAGAGTAGCAGCTTGGAGCCTCTGCAGTCAACACCTCCCAGTGCAAGTTAGCTTTAGCTGCTAAGCTAAACTGCTAAGCATGGAGGACATTACTAGCCTACACCTCAAAACAAACATTGTGGATACAAACAGCCACCATCAAAATACCCCCTAGTCATAATGCTACTTCATGTGTGTAAGATTAGCCATTTTATGTTACCTCGATCACCTGCAACAAGACAGTTAAAACACATAAAACATGAATTAGACATATTTCTGTCCAGTCTGCAACTGCATCACTGTTCACTTCCTCCCTAGTAGGCTACTGCAGGTGTAATGCAGGTAATCAGTGTGTTGCCAGATTTTGCAAAAGAAACAAGCGGACAGGTCTATGAAAACAAGCCCAAAAGAAGCAACTAGGCTCAGGCTCATGATAACGTCTGCAAATGGTTTACATACTCTTTACGAATGTCTTACGCATCATTTGCTTAACATGAATGATAATTCTAGTAATTGTTTGGTGTCTGCATTCATGAAAGCCAGGTAGTTTGCAACAGGTAAGGAGAAAGTCCACATTAACAGACAGTCATAAATGATGAACTGTCTTCACTTTACTGTAGGGCACATAATAACATGTACAAAGGATTTATAGATATTTTAGGAATGTTTTACAAAGCATGTTAAACATGAACAAACACATTAACAGACAGTTGTAAATGATGAACTGTCTTCACTTTACTATAGGGCACATAATAACATGTACTAAGGATTTATAGATACTTTAGGAATGTTTAACAAAGCATATGTTAAACATGAACAAGCTACCAATAGCTTGTATATATTATGTAACATCAGTTACAAATGATTTAATAATCATTTACAGATGTATTATACATGGCTTATTCATGAATAGTTACTAATACCTTTATAGATGATTTGTAACCGTAGTTATAAAGGTTTTAGTAATCATTTACGAATGTCAATAAACAGGTTGTTAATGATTTGTTAATAGTCTACAAACTGCTTATAAACGTTTATAAATGCTTTAGAATGGGTCGTTACAAATTATTTAATAATCTTTTACAGATGTATATAAATGGCTTATTCATGAATAGTTCACTACTTACTAATACTTTACAAATGATTTGTAACTGTAGTTATAAAGGTTTTAGTAATCATTTACGAATGTCAACAAACAGGTTGTTAATGATTTGTTAATAGTCTACAAACTACTTATAAACGTTTATAAATGCTTTATAACGGGTCATTATTGTAAAGTGCTACCAATGTTTCAGAAAATTCCACGCAAGTCAACGGTACAGGTAAGGACGTCTGTGGCGCAGTGTTTTATATACAGGTCTTGCAACCAGAAGGTTCCCGGTTCAAATCCAACCAGTAGACTTTTCAAACTTTTACCCGACTCTTGCACCTTTATCTGGTCTTTCACTGAAGAGCGTGCAAGAGACCACAGAAAGTATGAACCATGGTGCAGCAGTGGTTAAGATACAGGCCTTGCATGCACAAGGTCCTGAGTTCAAATCCCGCAGGGACATCTTTCCAACTTTTACCTGGGGCTTTTACCTTTATCTAACCTTTCACTGAAGAGCACGCGTGTGGACTGCATGAGCATGAACCGTTGTGGTGCAGTGGTTTAGATACAGGGCTTGTAACTAGAAGGATCCCGGTTCAAATCCAGCCAGATCTTTTCTCCAACTTTTACCTGGCGCTTTTACCATTATCTAATCTTTCAGTGAATAGCACGCAAGGGAACATGATAAGTAAGAACCACTTTGTCAATCTCAAGCATACATGTCCACAGTAACCCTGGAACAGCGCCCTCTACTGGCCCTCTACTGGCAGTGACGTCAGACTTCGGTGCTCTATATCCATTGCCATTGACAATGCATTGGGCGCTTAAAGTTAAATATCTCAAAAACTACATAACATTTCAAAGTAAAAAGTTCAAGCATTTGTGTCCACAGTAAGATGAATTATAAAAAGTGTGAATGGAGTTTCTAGGTGAAAGCGTTGTTTGAGGTGCCAAAACTTTTAAGGGAGTAGAATTCTAAAACTACGAAACAATTCAAAGATTCGAATTAAGGCAAACATGTTCACAGTAAGATGAACATTTTAAAGTTTGAATGGGGTTTCTGGGCGTAAGCATGTAGGACTACAGTGGTTAGCACTTGATAATGGCAGTAATACCATCTGAGTGCCTCTGTGGTACCACAGAGGCGCCACTTTTGACACCTTTTTTTAAGGTGTAGTGTGGCTGATCGGCCACCATGTGGCGCATGTGAGTCCATGAACCCTACAGTACATTATTAGCAACAGGTAGGCCGTATTGTCTAGCCCCTTTTCCTTCAGTTTCGTTCCCATCAAGTGGATCTAAATAATCTCTGCTTCTTAAAAAAGATCTATTGGTAGTAAGAAAAAAAATTACCGACATCTGATTTGGCGCAGTATTTTTATAATCAGAGTTTAAAAGTCGGTACTATTTTCTTAGCAGCGCAGTAATACTTTCAAAGGGGTGGTGCGGTTTTTGGCACGTGATTCCCCTTACAACCAATGGGGTCGCCTCTTCCGCCTCACCATTTCCTGCAACAACTGCCAATCTGCCATAGCAACGGTAACGTCCGAAGAAAATAAATCAAAACAAAGAAAATATCCTTCAAAAGGACTCGAAACGAGCTATATGAATCTCATGTCTGTCCAGAAAGAAGAGGTTCAGGAATTTACACGGACAAGATGGGATACATGTACAACAAGCCATGGATATACGACGGTCGTCTGTCCCGACCGAACTTCAACCAGGTGTTTGCACTTTTCCATTTACAGCCCGTACATCTACATAAACGTTCAGATTTCAAATATAAAGTGCTTACCGCATGGCCATTGATGTTAGAATTCTGTATGGTCCCGCAGAAGTACCCGTATATTCTGTATTGTTCAATAAAGAGTATTCTTAACTGATCGGTGGCCATTTTCTCATAGATTTATAATGTATCAGAGTGCAATACACCTCCCATCCGATAGGGTCGCGTGGTTAAAGGATATGGTGAAAATGGCCACCGATCGGATTAACAGGCTTTTTATTGAACAATACGGAAGATACAGGTACTTCTCTGGGCCCGTACATAATTGTAACATCCATGGCCATGGGTAAGCATTTTAACATGAGAGACTGAAATAATTTATTTTGTGTTATCAGATAAAAACATCTATTGAAAATAGCAGATCTACAAGCTCACAACGCATCACAACGCGTTGTGAGCTTGTAGATCTGCTATTTTCAATCAATTTATTTGGGGGGAGACACATTTTAACATGAGACTGAAATCATTTTTTATGTTATCACATGAAAAAAATCTATTGAAAATAGCATATCTACAAGCTCACAACACGTCACGTTGTGAAAGTAAAACTAACTCAAAATTCTACTTGAGTACAGTAGCCTACTTGAGTAAATGTACTTAGTTACTTTACACCACTGAAAGTACAGGTACTAAAAAAACGTACAGTACTCAAGTGAATGTCCACCACTGCATCTCACCAGTGCTGATAAAGCCCATAAGCTAATTGGCAATATGGCCAAGTAAGAGATTGTAAACAAAACATGCGTGTCAATATTGGACTGTCAAATATTGATTTGTCATTTTATGATTGTATGGGTGCTATTACTGTATTTTAAACATTCCCGTGTCATTTCATCCATGTTCCATCACTGTTTTAACTCAGACATCTTTACATCGTTAACAGCTAATACACCAGATGTTGTGATTGATAAAGAGTCCAGGGAAGTGTCTGTATTAGATAGCCTGCACCTTTGACTCTAGCCTAGAGGAAGCCTTTATGACCAAGATCATTAAATACCAACCACTCCTACACACCATCTCAGAGCTGGGCTGTTAGGTGCAGCCTATTTGTTTTTATATTTGGCAGCCTATAGGACATACCCACATACTGGCTGTTAGAGGGTTTCAACAACTTGGGATGCCCAAAAAGGAGGCAAAAAGGTTGGCAAAGTATTGTGCTGTCTGTAATTGGCAGCCGCCATATATGGCGGAGACGGTGTTACTTATACCCATATAGAGTACTGAGTGACATGTTTATTGTATTGTGAAGACATATGCCAGGATTATGTGAATGTAACCTTACTGCACCTACAGTATAATATTTGTGTCCCTGTATGTTTCTCCTTTATGTGGACAAATAAATGGTTAAAATCTGTGTGTGTGTGTGTGTGTGTGTGTGTGTGTGTGTGTGTGTGTGTGTGTGTGTGTGTGTATGTGTGTGTGTGTGTGTGTGTGTGTGTGTGTGGGGGGAAATTAACGACCCTTCGCTGACCGCTACAAGATCTTCTGTGAGAGAGTCATCCGCCATGGCTTATAGTTGACCAAGAGGTGCTGAAAATAAACCATCTACGAAGGATGTTCGTAAACACAGTGGAGAAGCATGAGGACCTTGATGCTTCAAACTACAGGTAACTCAAATACCATGTGTGTCTTTGACAGTTCTGGGAAACAAAACAAAAACATTTATGCTGAAAAGTATATTATAGATGTATTCCATCACAAACAAGTCTATGAGAGTATATTTAAACTAAATTGGCTATCATTGTGAATACATCTTTATCTATACACTTGTGCTCATCTTTCCCTAACATTTTATGTTGCAGGCAGGATAAATTGAAGCGGAGGTTGGCCCCTGATTTCCCCCAGCTGGTTTTTCACTGCCCTACCAAGTGCAACATCTCTGAACATACATACATGTCCTTCCTAGGTATTTTAGGAAAAAGGTTTGGTGATGCAAGGCTGCAAGACATACTCAATGAGTCAAGTTGGTGCCCCAAATCCATGAATGGTGTGATCAGTGGTCATCCAGAGGAGATGCAGTCTGCACTTTCATATTTTGTCATATTTGTATACTATTTTGCTGCCGTTGCACTGTCAACCAACATTTCTCTGTGAGTGACACAGAAGGCCTGATCTTGTGGGTGGGTGGGAGGGTTGATGTACAAATGACACATGCTGTGACACACTGTGGTATTTTAATAAATATTTTATACCATGTGTTGTAATAATTTGGAGCTTTAGTGTATTTATTTTAGTCTAGTCCATTTTTGGCATTATTCCAATCTAGGGGGCTGATTCTCAGCCATTTTGGGCCAAGGAGTGCTGCTTTTTTTCCTACCTTTCAGTACACAGTAAGTTGTGACATTTTCTATGTATGAAATATAAGCTTTTAGCTAAATGTACTATGTGTATGTTTCATTGTGCTGGGCGCCAATCACTTCAGTAGAAGCGTTTTCTTTCTACATTTCAAATATGAGTATACTAAGGCACCAATACTTGTTTCAGGTGTTAGGTACATGTATTTATGACATTTGAGAAAGATGTTGTGTTGCCAAAAACAATATAACACATTTTACAAGCAAAAACAGCGGCATAAGATTTTCGTTTTTTGGTTATTCACTGTTATATAACATTTCTGGCTTGTAAAAAAATACTGCAGGATTTTGTGCGGAGACATTTTAACCCAAAGTCCACAAGGGTATTGTCTATGCAAAAATGCATTGAAAAAGTAGATCCAAGACGTGGGAACGAAATTCATTTTCTAGGCACTTTTTGGTGGGTCACCACACGGCCTAAAGTGAATGTTATTTTATTTTTTGTAAACATAGAAAATAAGGGAATGAGTCCTTAGGATGAATTGAAAAGCAATTATTTCTTTAAACACAACTGTGTTTCATGGTGGAAGAAGTGCACAGACATTTTACTTAAGTAAAAGTAGCAATACCACAATATAAAAATACTCTATTTTTATATTTACTTATTTTTAAATATACTTACCAAAAGCTAAAGTTCTACAATGTTTGAAAGTAGCCGATCTAGCTTGTAGATCGGCTATTTTCAAATGGCTGTGGTATAAAATAGGGCTAAAGTGGTTAATATGTATGTTTTATTATATAACAATTTATATCTGCAAAGTAACTAAAGTTTTCAAATAATTGTAGTATTGGAGTAAAAGTACACTATTTGCCTTTGCAGGTGTAGTGGAGTAGAAATAAAAGTGCACTAATACTCCAGTACAGTAAAAAGAAAACACTTCATCATTTTCCCCAAGGTTCTATGGAACCCAAGCGGGATTCGTACCCAGTCCTCTCACCTTTGAGAAACATCTCAATAACCACTAGACTACCGGTTCAGTTGACAAGATGGCTGTATGTGATCACTAGACACTACACACAGAATGGGGCATCTCACTTCCAGCTGAACCAGTGCTATGTTACTTGAGTAAAAGTACAAAGGTATTGGCATCAAAATATACTTAAAGTACCAAAAGCTAATGTAGATGGTAAGAGAGAGAGGGAGATTTTCATTTCATTTTATTTATTTCAATTATGGTTTACATGATCACATTCATATTCTTTTTACATATTCCATAACTGAAAAGGAGCAGTTAGAAGATAAATCTTATTTATACCTGCCCCTTTCTACCATTAAAATCATCAAATATCCTACCAACCAGTACATCATGATTCATCAAAAACTAAAACTAAAAGGAGAAAACTAAACGGAAAAGAAATGAGAGAACAAAGAACGAGAGCATGAGAAAATCACCCAAAATTTAACCAGAACTAAAAAACAAAAAAACTTAAAAACAACAACAACAACAATGACCAAAAAAATGATTAACCATCCAATTCATACTTGATCATTTTCCCCCTTTTGAACACTCTCTTAAACTGAAACACTGTTATACAACTCTTCAACTCCTTGCTTTGCGAATTCCATAATTGTATACCTGTAACAGAGATACACATTTGTTTTAATGTTGTTCGAGCAAACAGATGTTTAAAATCATCTCTTCTGTTGGCCTCTTCCTGCGAGTTCAAATTAAATAACTTCTGTAACTGTTTTGGCAACCCTCTGTATTTCGCTTTGTACACGACTAATAATGTTCGTAGCTCAATTAAATCCATTATTTTCAACAAACCTGATAAAATAAAAAGTCTGTTAGTATGTGCTCTGAAATCCTCTTTGTAAATAACCAAAGGAATGGTGTTACTCTCATATGTGTTGCCCCACACTTCCAGACATTTGAGGTAAGGGGGGAGGTAAGGGGGGAGGGGATCTTGAAGTGAATTGATCTAAAGTACCAAGCCAAAACAGGTTATGCTAATGCACAGGCTGTCTGATCTCACAAGAACATGGGCTTCACAGTGAAACGCATCACAGCAAATGAATACAGTACAGTAACTTCAGTCCTGCATAACCAACCAAGTAACCAAGTAAAAAATCAGATAGTACATGAACAACTCCGACCATAGTACATGACCAAAAACTACACAACCCAAACCTCTACCAAAGCGGTCTTGCCCTTTAACTTGTGCGATGTTTTAGGCTGACCTAGGATCAGGTTAGTTAGCAGCGACATTAATGGCTGTGCATTTCATTACGTGGTGGAAAGCCTGACACGAGGTTTATGGCTTGACTTGTGTGATGATTATACTGGTTTATATAAATACACCTTTAACCTGTAAATGCAATCAGCAGGACACCGCAGGGAGTTGAACCCCATCCTAGTGAACCAGAAGTGCCATACCAGTGTCTTTTACCTCTTTGACTCATTTACAGGTTGAAGAAACCACATATTAACGTTCACTCTCTCTGAGAGTGTGAATGTTAGAGTATACCTGTGGTCATAATGAGATCTACTTTTGTGTATTTGTTTTATATCAAAGGTCCCTAAAATTCGATTTTTAATTAATTCCTGTAAACGCAAAATAGAGAATAAATAAATACACCCATACTAGGTATCCTCTAAAATGTAGTTATGATGGGCACGATTTGCATGAGCGCTGTGACCACTTTTACATTACGTCTAATGAGTGCTCGGGCCTGCGTGTAAGCGCGCATACTGGTTCTTATCAGTGTGACGTCTGGAAATGAGTCTAAACTATTTGAGTACACGTTGTGATGAGCGGTCGCTGTTTGTTTCATTTGAACTTTAGCTTGAAGGTCACAGGTGGGTCCAGCTCATCAAGACCAAACCTTAGGCTATCCACAAATAGGGCTTTCACGACTAGAGATTTTTACTGGTCGACTAATTTGACCCAGTGGTAGTTTTTTTTTTGCCATTGTTTTAATGCCATTACTATTGTTATTATCCTCCTTCCTTTATTTCTATGCCATTTCAAGGGAAGTGCTTCTGGCACAGCAGCACAGCAGTGTCTCCAAGGATCCTCAAAAGGGGGTTATTGCCCAATAATAGCCTCTTATTGGGCATACTTTTGACCCCCTTTTGATAAAAATAAAGGCAGGAGGATAATAATAATAATAATAATAGTAGTAATGGCATTAAAACAATGGCAATTTATTTGATCAACTATTCGACTAGTACCAACAAGGTCGACTAGTGGTTATACTAGTCGACTAGTTGGTGAAAGCCCTAGTGTGTGTGTGTATGCATGCATGCATACATGTATGTTTCTAAACCACTGTTCTAAATCCTAATAGTTTCTGAAAAACTTGGGCCTTTATATACATATAGTATATAGCTAAAATCTAAAATGTGGACAAAGTACTCTTTTTTACTTAAAGGGATATTTCACTTTAAAAAAAAACTTCCGTCATTTTATCTTCTACTCAGGCCTTTGTGAACCCCCCAGACAGTTTTTAAGTTGCTCGATTCAGTATTTAGATATTTGATATAAATGTTATCAGACATGCCCCCTTCCTATACAAACCATTGTAACTTCAAACTCTATTTTAATCATGTTAGATTCATCAAAAACACCCGTCCTTGGTTTTGGTGACTCATCCTGCCCTCCTAATGAGGGGGCCGTGTTTTTACAATTACTTTTTTCATTTATTTAAAAAAAAAAAATTGGAAAATGAAAAAAATAAATAAAAAAATTATAAAATAAATGAAAAAATTAATCGGAAAAACACGGCCCCCTCATGCATTAGGAGGGCAGGGTGAGACCCCAGAACCAAGGACGGGTGTTTTCGATGAATCTAACATGGTTAAAATGGAGTTTGAAGTTACAATGGGTTTGTATAGGAAGGGGGGCATGTCTGATAAAATGAATATCAAATATCTAAATACTGAATCGAGCAACTTAAAAACTGTCTGGGGGACTCACAAAGGCCTGAGTAGACGATAAAATGACCAAAAGTTTTTTTGAAAGTGAAATATCCCTTTAAGTAAAAGTACCAATACTGCAATGTAGATATACTCTGTTACAAGTAAAAGTCAGAAATTCAGAATTTACTTGAGTAAAAGTACAAAAGTATTGGTATACAAATTTACCTAAAGTACCAAGTAGAAAGTACTCATTATGTAGAATGTTCCATTTCACAATTTTTCAAATGTAAATAAATAACTTTAAAATAGCAAATCTACAAGCTCGTAGCTCGTAGATCGATTTTCAAATGGCCGAAATGTATACATACTGTAGGGCTACAACTAGTAACTCAAGTCTTCAAATAAATGTAATGGAGTAAAAGTATAATATTTGCCTCTGAGATGTAGTGGAGTAGAAGTATTGAAAATTGGAAATACTCCGGTAAAGTAAGAATTCCTCAGATTTGTACTTACTTTACACCACTAGGTTTTAATGGGTCAAATGGCCTGTCTTGGTTCAAAGCCCACTCACCACGACAAGGTGCAGGCCGAGAGTGGGGACAGGACAAGACTAACTCTGACGAGACAACATGAAACATACATTACAAACAAACAAACATGAAACATATATTACAAACAAACATGAATTACAAACAGATATGAAACATGTATTACAAACAAACATGAAACATGCATTACAAACAAACATGAAACATGCATTACAAACAACAAACATGAAACATGTATTACAAACAAACATGAAACATGTATTACAAACAAACATGACTTACAAACAGATATGAAACATGTATTACAAACAAACATGAAACATGCATTACAAACAAACATGAAACATGCATTACAAACAACAAACATGAAACATGTATTACAAACAAACAAACATGAATTACAAACAAACAGGAAACATGTATTACAAACAAACATGAATTACAAACAAACAGGAAACATGTATTACAAACAGAAGTGAGACCTGGAAGGAGGTGGTGGTGGTGGTGGTAGAAGGAGGGTGATAGAGGTAGGTGGTAGAAGGAGGGTGATAGAGGTAGGTGGTAGAAGGAGGGTGATAGAGGTAGGTGGTAGAAGGAGGGCGATAGAGGTAGGTGGTAGAAGGAGGGTGATAGAGGTAGGTGGTGGTAGAAGGAGGGTGGTGGAAGGAGGGTGGTAGAAGGAGATTGGTAGAAGGAGGTGGTGGTGGAGGAAAGAGGGGGTGGTGGAAGGAGGGTGGTAGGTGGTGGTGGAAGGAGGGTGTGTAGGACCTTGTGTTCTCCAGAGCTTGCTCTCCCTCTAACCTCTCTGTTACTTCCCTAAATAACTCTGACCATCACTTCATAACCTTCTCCCTCTCTCTTTCTAAACCTACTCACCCGCAGACCGTCACCACTTGACGTAACCTGAGGTCCCTAAACCCTTCCATTCTCTCTCAACGTGTCGTTTCCAACCAGCTTTCTCTCCATCTCTCAGAGAACAACCTGTTGATCCCAACCAGTCAGGATTCAAACCGGCCCACTCTACGGAAACTGCACTCCTTGTAGTCACAGAAGCACTACATGCTGCCCAGGCTGCCTCCCACTCTGCAGTCCTGATTCTTCTAGACCCATCAGCAGCATTTGACACAGTGAACCACCAGCTGGGTTCTCCTCCTACCTAACTGGCCGGACCTACCAGGTTTCTTGGAAAGATTTGCTCTCCTCTCCCCGCACCCTCCGAACCGGGGTTCCCCAGCTATCTGTACTTGGCCCCCTCATTTTCTCCTTGTACACTAAATCTCTTGGCGCTGTTATCTCTGTGCACAATCTATCTTATCACTGCTATGCCGATAACACTCAAATGTTTCCATCCTTCCCCCACGTCTGCCAAACAGGTGGAAGAGTGCATCACTGCATGTCTGGCTGACTTCTCACAGTGGATGTCTTCACACCACCTCAAGCTGAACCCAGACAAGACTGAACTTCACTTCTTCCTAGCTAAGTCCTGCCCCATGCAAGATCTAACCATTTCTATAGACAACGCCCTGGTAACTTTGGTTCCAATAGCCAAGAACCTTGGTGTTGTCCTGGACAGTCAGCTCTCATTCAAGAGCCACTATCACAGCGGCCCCTCAATCCTCACAGCGGCCACTCAATCCTGTAGGTTTACACTCTATAACATTCGAAGGATCAGACCCTTCCTCACCCAGGAGTCAGCCCAGCTCCTTATCCGGACATCAGTCATATCAAAACTGGACTATGGTAACTCTGTCCTTACCGGCCTCCCGGCATGTGCACTTCTCTCCAAATGATCCAGAATGCCACAGCACGCTTGGTCTTCAACCAGCCAAACTTAGCACATGTCTCCCCCTTCTCTGCTCCCTGCATTGGCTCCCAGTTACTGCCCGCACAGAGTACAAAACACTGACATTGGCCTACAAAGCAATCAAAGGTATGGCACCCCCATATCTTCAAAGCCTGATCCAACCCTACAACCCCTCCCACTCTGTCAGATCAGCTAACACAGGGAAGCTGTCAGAACCTTCTCTAAAACATCCAGGACAACACTCCACACGTCCCAGACTCTTCTCCCTTCTGGCTCCCAACCTATGGAATGAACTCCCCATTGCAGTTAGAACTGCAGACTCACTCCCAATCTTCTGCCCTAATCTGAAGACTCACATCTTCAGACTCCACCTCAGCCCGTAGCACTTGCCCTAGCCTTGACAACCTTGCAGGATTATGCAAAGGCTAAAATGTTAGATAGCATGTTATGTAGACCTATAGTGTGTATAGGTTCAATGTACAGGCTGATGATAGGTTCTTGGTTTACTTATGTATTAGTGTATTGGTTTAATTATGTATTACTTTATTATTAGATTATTAGTTTACTTATTTATTACTTTATTATTAGATTACCATTTCGATGCATTTGATGCATTATCTTGTGTTGTCCTTGCTTACTGTAAATCACTCTGGATTAAGAGCGTCTGCTAAATGTCTAGATTGTAAATTGTGGTAGAAGGTGGTGGAAGGAGGGTGGTAAAAGGTGGTGGTGGTGGAAGGAGGTGGTGGAGGAAGGAGCTTTAAAATGTAGGCATTTTGCAGATGCTTAATCCAGAGCGATTAATACATAAACGTAATTAATACATACGTAAACCAAGGACCTATCATCAGCATGTACATTGAAACTACAGTATACACTCTATAGGATGCCAGGTCAACAATTACCATCTGATTACATAACATCCTATCGAAGTTACATTTTAGCCTTTGCATAAGCCTGCAAGGTCGTCAAGGCTAGGGCAAGTGCTACAGGCTTAGGTGGAGTCTGAAGAGGTGAGTCTTCAGATTATGGCAGAAGGTTGAGAGTGAGTCTGCAGTTCTAATTGCAATGGGGCGTTCATTCCATAGTTTGGGAGCCAGAAGGGAGAAGAGTATGGGACGTGTGGAGCGTTGTCCTGGATGTTTTAGCGAAGGTTCTGACCGCTTCCCTGTGTTAGCTGATCTGAGAGAGCGGGGGGGGGGGTTGTAGGGTTGGATCAGGCTTTGAAGATATGGGGTGCCATACCTTTGGTTGCTTTGTAGGCCAATGTCAGTGTTTTGTACTCTGTGCGAGGCAGTAACTGGGAGCCAATAGAGGGAGCGGAGAAGATGAAGACATGTGACCCTTTTTGGCTGGTTGAAGACCAAAAGTTCCATTCTGGATCATTTGGAGAGGCTTAAGTGCACATGCCAGGAGGCCAGCAAGGAGAGAGTTACAATAGTCAAGTTTTGATATGACTGATGGCTGGATAAGGAGCTGGGCTGACTCCTGGGTGAGGAAGGGTCTGATCCTTCGAGTGTTATAGAGTGTAAACCTACAGGATCGAGTGGCCGCTGTGCACAACAGAGCTGCTCCGCGTTGAAGATCGGGGTCATCTGGGGTCGGGCTTCCTGTTGGCCTTCACCCGACCCCATAGCGAATACATCGGGGGACGTGCCTTCTCTTTTTCACCGAAGTGTACCGGAATGGCTTCTCCTTCTGAAAAAAATAAAGCTACCAAACAAAAAAAAGAAAAATGCTCATTATTAGATTGTTCATAAAATATCATGAAATAACTTTGCTAGATGTTTGCATTGTATAGTTACCTTGGCGTGATGTAACTCAGGTGGGCGAGAAACAAAAAATAGTTGCTCCATTGGTTTGAAATTGATGATCGTGTGACCCCCCCCCCCCACACACACCTTTAAGATGACCAGGTCCAGGCCTGGATTTACACAGTTCCCCCCAACCCAGCCAGAAAAAAGTGACCTTTGGTACCTACCAAAAAGTGACTTTTGGGACCTACCAAACAGTGTCCTTTTGGTACCTACCAAACAGTGACCTTACAAATGAACAAGGTCTTATGGACCTTTTCAAAATGACCAGGTACAGCCTGGATTTGCAGAGGCAGATGAAAACAAAAACTACACTACCAACATAGTCATAGATTCAACGTCGGCCTTCAAACCTGAAAAAAAGAGCAAAAATCTTTAACCACATCATCACACGTACGACCCAAACGGCATCCAACACGAACAGCATAGCTGTATTCACCACAAGCATCATCCAACAAACTGCAGCATAAAGCAACTGCAGCATCCAGCAAAGGAAAAGGAAAAATGACCAGGTAGGACCGTCACAATTATTATAACATAATCGCAAGTATTTGAGATAACCGCAATACTTTTTTGGGGATCATAGTCATAATCGTTTCCATGTTGAAAAATGTTCATATATTTTTTTAACATTTTCAAAAAATTGTGGAAATAGCCGAACTACACGCTCAAAACGCATCACGACGTGATGCGTTTTGAGCGTGTAGCTCGCCTTTTGTTTACGAAGCCTAAAAAAAGCCAGACAAAGTTTTATTCAAAATGTCAGTAAGACGCAATTAAATAGTTAAATCGCAATTATTTGAGCGACAATTTATCGCCAAGTTCAACGTCATAATGGTGACAGCCCTAAAGAGGTTCCTTACTTTGAGCCGTCTTCAGAGGAAACCCCCGGCCGACCTGGGTCTTTCGGCGGCGGAAACCAACCGGTGTTTAACATCGAGGTGGATACAAAAGCACAGAACGCACTGTCGTGGATTTATGCATCAACGAAGACACATACACACTGTCGTGACACACTGTCGTGTGCACAAAACACACTGAAGTGGAATTATGTGATAAATCAGCGATCGATACACCGGATGGAGACCACCGCAGGCAGACCAGGGCCAGCGCCGCAGAGGAATCCCCCCGCCCCATGCAGACAAATCCGTGGATAGAGAGAGATCTCCAAGCTCTCGATCTCTAGGGCATCCTCGGGTTCAGCCTTCCAGCGGTGTATCCCGTCATCTCCATCCTCCGTCCGTCCGTCCAGGGCTGTCATGATTACAAATTTAAGTTGACGATTAATTGTCATACAAATAATAATACTTCAACGATTATGCAAAATAATTGCGATTATCTCAAATAATTGCAATCAGACGATTATGTAAGAATTGTGACAGGCCTACGTACATCTGGCTAGCTTCACCAGATCACCTCTGCCTTGTCATTAGAGGTGGATGTTCTGGGAGGGTGTTATACCGCAGGTGAGAACCTCAGTCTTCTGGGCATTTATGGCGCAACCTCGGCACAGTCCGTCTCCACTCTGAGAAACAAACAAACAAACAAACAAACAAACATTAATTCAAGTGACCGAGAGCCAGATAAATACCAGATATATACGTATACTGTATCCTGTACACAGCATAGTTTATCTAATCAAACTTATATAGCATCCCTATGCTGAGGGGAACATTAGTCGAAAATAGCAGATGGCAAAGTGGTTTTGGGAAAAAGGAGCAAATCAAGTACAGAGCCAAAGGTCAAGTTTACAAAGTGTTGACGGTTTAAGTAGTTAAATGTCTACCATTCATTCACACAACACTGATAGTCAATGAATCTATCGATGAAACCCATGGAAAAACTTTAATCTGCGACACAATTTTACTATATATATATATATATATATATATATATATATATATATATATATATATATATATATATGCAAAATGCATTCACTTATTCCAGTCTATTCCAGTTTGCATACCAAAATCCTATTTCAATATGCTAGATCAATTTATTACTTATTTTAATTGGAACAAAATAAAAGTCCCCACGGTTATGTAAAGCAGTGGTTCTCAAACTTTTTCCTATCAAGGACCCCCAAATTGACACTTATTAGCCCACGGACCCCCATTTGAAAAGATAAGCCAGGGACCCCCATAAGAGAAGATTTTTACGGCTCTAGCAGTGATTCTCAATCATTGTAATTTAAGGACCACTCCGTTTGACATGCATTAGGCTACGGACCCCCAATTAATGGTATTTCTATCTCTGGGACCCCAATTTATATTGTAAAATCAATGTTAATGTAACTCTGAGAGTGTACAAATGGAACCAAATGGACCCGTTAGGGTCTCAGAGTTACAGACCCCATAAGGGTCCATTTGGTTCCTATAAATTATTTAGCTGGGGACCCCCTGGTATCCCCTCAAGTACCCCTGGGAGTCCACTTTGAGAACCAATGATGTAAAGCATTCTTAGAGATCAAAGAACCTTGGCGGTCTTGCACTACCAAATACACAACTACATTACATTAGAAACATGACATACTGGCGGCATCAACAAAACAACGCTGAACAGTCCACCTGGATACAAATAGGCTCTATGCACAGTAGCAGTGGTGTAAAGTAACTAAGTGCATTTACTCAAGTACATTTTGAATTCCAGACTTTTACTTGTAACAAGAGTAGTTCAACATTTCAGTATAGAGACTTTTACTTAAGTAAACACATTGAGTACTTTTTCCACCACGGCATAGTATCCATATTAATTGGGCCCCTGACTTACTTTCTTCACAGGTGTTACCAATGATTCTAATGAAGGCTCTGTTTCATTCAGTGTAGCACAGTGGTTATTTTAATTTCAAGGACTCCCATAACTCTGAGTGTTCAAATGAACCAGTGAGGGTCCATTTGGTTGTATGTGTACACTCTCAGAGTTACAGATATATAAGGGGCCATCTGGAACCCCCCTCAAGAACACTTTGAGACCCAATGGTGTAGCAGAGTGTCTCCAGTGAGCCATCAAACACACTATCAGCACCCTGACTCTGTTTGACCAGAATGGAAAAGAGCCTTAATTAGTATCATTGGTAACACCTGTAAAAGGAAGTAAGGAAGAGGCCCAATTTATTTCCAGTATGGCTTCTGTTCATAGAGCCCATTGAAACATCCATAATGTATCTCATCATCACTGCCAGCACACGTCTTCCTCACTACCTCTAAACACTACAAACTACACCACTAACCTACAAACTACACCACTAACCTATACAAACTACACCACTAACCTACAAACTACACCACTAACCTACAAACATACTACCTCTAAACATTACAAACTACACCAGTAGTTCCCAAACTTTTTCATGTCAAGGACCCCAAATTTGATATATATTTGGCCACGGACCCCGATCTGAAAATGTTTTGTACCTCCAGAAGCAAAGATATGAGTAAAAAATGTTTGTTTTAAAAACATACATATATTCAGAGGTTTTCACAAATTTTCAAAAATAGCAGATCTACAAGCTCATAGCGCGGCACTCAGTGTCTCAGCATCACAAACAAACACAGCTCAATAATACAACATATTCCCTTCACAAACATCACACAACATAGCTCTTCATCCTTACTAGTTGTTGCTTTTCCAAAGGAACATCAAAGTGAAATTACACACAATTCCATCAATTCCTTAATGCTGAACAGCTAATTAGCTAAGCTATCACACCTGTAGAAATGGCCATGTTTCACATGACGCTCGTCTGTCACAAGCGTCATGGAACAACTTGTTCCTGATTTGCGAATTTTTGACATTTACAAGCCGTACATCTACATAAACGTTCACATTTCATATATAAAGTGCTGACCCCCAAGCCATGGATGTAACCAGTTAAAGTGCACTGGTCTAAGTATCCGTATCGTCCGTATTGTTCAATAAAAAGCTTTTTAATCCGATCACCAGCCATTTTCTCCAATGCTTTCAACTACGCGCCTCTATCGGCTGGGAGGTGTATTGCACTCTGATATATTACAAATAAAAAATAAAATGGCCGCCGATCGGATTAAGAATGCGTTTTATTGAACAATACGGAAGATACGAGTACAGTGCGCCCCAACTTGTTACATCAGTAGCTTGAGGGTCAGCACTTTATATTTGAAATCGGAACGTTAATGTAGATGTGATTGTTGTAAATGTTAAAAAAAATCGCAAACCAGGAACAAGTGGTTCCATGACTGTCATGGTATGACTCGAGTCATGTTTCAGGGCTACTGTAGAAACTCACCTTCGTTTTTGTCGGTTGGAGATAATTCATTGTGTTTCCACGGTCTGGTTTTAGCAGCTTTTTTTTACCACCCTGGTAAAGATTATGAGTTGTTTAGTTCACTCTTTTTACTTCGAAACATTGCAGAGCTGAGTGTTTGTCGGTCGGTGTATTTGTGAGAGAGGGGGCGGGCCCGATAATTTGTGGTTCAAATAGCCCCGCCCCTCGCCTCCCCCCCTGCTTCCTAGGGAGTGTCAAGATATATTTAAAGAAGGTAGGGTCATCTACGTCATTTTCGCTATCATGCAATTCCTGCCAGCAGATTCGTCGCACCATGGGAGCCAGACTGCAGTCGTGAGTTCAGTGGAATGCATTGGAGTTAATGAGAGCCCGGTGGATCAGCTCATGAACAAAATATATTTCTGAATGACTGAGACCTTTGTAAAGTAATTGCTTCTGGAAAATAAAAGAAGACATATCACACATTGTTTTCTGCTGTGTTGCTTTTCGATGTGTCCACTGTATAAGTGTATTGAGCTGTCTAAAGAGCACAAAGTAGGCGATACTGCCGAGACAGAAACCAGTGTTGCCATGTCCACTTATTATAAGCGACTTTGGGCTTATTTTTCTGTGAAGTTGCTTGTAAATATTACTAGTTGCGGGTTTATGGGCTTTTTTCTAAAGTGTAGTTGATTATTTGGACTTGGGCTTCACAATTTTAAAATTATTTTAACCAGTGGTTCTTAATTATGTTTATGTCATGGGCCCTCAAATTAATATGTATTTGTCCCTAACCCCCATCTGAAAGTACCAGATTTGTGTTGTTAGTGTTTCAAAAATATATATAATATTTCACATTTTACTTCAAGATTTTTTTTAAAAATAGCAGATCTACAAGCTCACAACGCGTTGTGAGCTTGTAGATCGGCTATTTTCAATGTATACAAGTATATAAGTAGGGGTCGAGGTAGGGTAGGGGGTCCCTGCTCCATCTCCCCATCCCCTGGCCCCCGGTGCTTCTTTTGGGCTTGTTTTCCTAGACCTAGTTGCTTATTTCCCTCTCACAATCTGGCAACACTGCCAGAGAGGATTTTTGTACAGTCTATGGACGATACATTCCACTGTTTAGATGCCTCAATAAAATTATACAGCGTGCTAAAAAAATCCGAATTGATTGGATAAAAACCTGTGATATGTCTTCTTTTATATTCCTGAGTCGATTATCTGACAAAGGACATAATGGTTCAGAAATAGTGCTTGTTCACAAGCTGGTCCAGCTGTCTGCCATAGACTTCATAGTATTTCACCAAACTTCCTGTTCCAGTTTTGCCTCCCATGAGCATCAATGGCGTCTGCTATGCGAGCAATGGCGTCGGCCCGCCCCTTAGGCTGTCCCTTCCTTGTTTTCTAATTTCCTTGGGGAGTGTGGAGCAATTGGCTCTATTCACAGCAGCCATATTATGAAGACATTCACAGGTGTTACCAATGATACTAATGAAGGCTCTGTTCCATTCTGGTCAAACAGAGTCAGGGTGCTGATATTGTGCATGTTGGCCCACTGGAAACACTCTGACTCTGTTACACCAGTGGGTCTACAGTTGGGGTCCAGGGACCCTCATGGGCTTCCAAATGGCCCCTTACAGGTGTGTAACTCCGAGAGTGTAGAAATGGAACCAAATGGACCTGTAAGGGTCCATTTGGTTCCATTTGTACTACACTCTCAGTAATGGGGATTGTGGACACCACTGTGCTACACTAAATGGAACAGAGCCTTCATTAGTATCATTGGTAAAACCTGTGAAGGAAGTGATAATATGGCTGCTGTGCATAGAGCCTATATTAAACCTGGCTTCTATGGCAGGTTTTCTCAAAGTGGGTGCAGTCAGTGGTCGGAAAAGTACACAAATGTTTTACTTAAGTAAAAGTATCAATACTGCAACGTACTGTATATATATATATATACTGTACAAGAACTTTGACCCCCCTGTCCAGGCCATTAGTCTGCACCATGGGAATGTCTGCATAAACCCTTGGTTGACTCCCGCTTTGGACCTGTCCAGGCTGGAAGTGTTCTGTCCTACCAACAGCCCCCAGTGAAAGCACTGCACATACAGTACTGCATCACAAAGATGCTCCACCGTTCCATCCACTCCCCCTGGATGATTACAGACTTGCCTAGACCAGACTTTACCCTACGTAAACAGGGCAAACTTCACATTAAGTCTCTTCAGGTCACATTTTCTACAGCTCAGAACATTTAAGAAGATACAACAGAGTGTCAGTTCTGAGTGGAAATTGAATGTTTATTCAACATTTCAAACACCTAGCACTTTCTATTTAATTTCAAGGTCCAGGGTTCAACATTGATTCACTTGTTTTTTGCTCAGTCTCAGGGGCCCTAAATGTGAGTGTTTTAACTACATACATTTTTTGGGTGGGGAAATTGACATAAGGCTCATTGCCCAGGTTATCAAGGCCCCTTGGGCACAGTTCCAGTCCATGGGGGCAACACAAAGTGAGTGACAAGATGACTTGCAGTGGAATGAAGAGACCAGGAGCTGCCAGCCAGCAAACATGTTGTGGGAGCCATGACATAATTGTTGATGTGGGCCAATGACACCGTTGAACTGTTGAATGAAAAATGCAAAAAGTACAGTATTTTGCATTGATGTGCCAACCTATGTCCATGGTTATGGGGACATTTGGGGAGGACACACATCACAAACAGGCTGTATATCAAATTAATCTCACAGAAAAACTGAGTTTCATTTAAAGACTGGCATGCAGGTCGAGTTCTGAACATTGTCGTACCAAGGACCGCACATACCTTCTTCTGATTGGCTGAAACAAACTAAGTATAACAGCCACATTGTACCCATATCCTTTTAAAGCTTTAGTTATTACTAGTTTGTATTATAATAAGAATATGCGATTGCTTGAATTACTATTGTTTAATCGCTGTCCTAATGAAGAACTCAAAACTGTCAGATGGGCCGGCAGTTGGAGTGATGAGAGGTCATCTGTCTGTAAATGTGTTTGCATTTGTGGCTTCTGTCCATTTATGTCCTTCCCTAATCTTAGAAAGATGCAGGTTGGAGAGAAATGCCCCCCCCCCCCCCCCCCCCACCACCACATTGTTTGAAGAGAAATGCTGAGTCAGGTGGCGAAGGGCAGACGAAGGAGGTGTCTCTACCAACCTGAAGACCATCACACATTTCAGTATATAGGGGCTCTAGTGACAGATAGGAGGGCTCAGACTTTGTGAGGTGACCTCGATGCAATTTGTTGCTGATAAGGAAAGCTAGTGTGAGCCCAGACATCTCTGTTAAGTACATTTCTCTAACTTTTAACTTACTGCTTGATTAATAAATACATTTAATTTGAACTTGTCTTGTCTTGTCTGCTCTTAATTTCACCGACGCACGACAAATTATTTCATTACACAATTTGTCTGTTGTTTAAATAACTTAGATGTCAGGCATCTAGTTTAACAAATAAAAGCCCTCACATCTAGTTTAACAAATAAAAAACACATCATTACGAAACAAAATAATAATAATAATGACATGTGACATGGCTCTGTAAGAGATATTTATGAACCATGACGGCTGATTATAGCTCTGCACACACGTCATGCGAAGTCCGTCTCCCCTCGGCTCCCCGCTTTGCTTTGCTTTGCGGCCCTAAGCTCTAGCCAGGTCTGCACACACGTCAGACCTGGCCTATATGGCCTATGACCCCCTAGATCCGAGGTCCAAAACTCATCAGATGTCAGGGCCGCTTCAAACTCTCCAAACATTTCCTCTGTCATCCCTTCTAAATAGTCAATGTCCTCCTCATCCTTCAATGGTGTGGCTAACAGTCTGATACAATCATCATAGGCCTAATATATAGGCCAGGTCTGCACACACGTCATGCGAAGTCCGGCCTCTCTGGCCTCCCCTCTCCTCTCGGCTCCTCTCCTCCCCTCTCCTCCCTCCCCGATTTGCTTTGCGGCCATAGCCTCTAGTCACATCCTCCCAACCTCCCAACCTCGGTCATGTGATAAAGAGGTCAGACTTCCTGTATCTGGTTGCTATGGCAACCTGCCAGATCAGGCTGAGGGTCTGATAGGCAAATCAGAGAATCAATCAAACCGAGAGTCCAATCATAGATCGAGGTAGGGTAAGATGCCTAAAACATAGCCATATCTCTGATCAACAGTCTGTGGCAAATCTTGGGGCAAATGGAGTGATCCTGTGCTTGCTTACCCCGCACAAACTTTCGGAGCTTTTGTCAATTATATAGTAGTAAGATGAAGACAGGTTGAAAATGGGTGAACTCGTCAATCCTGATGTGAAAGAAAATATTTGTATAGAAGAACAAAAAGATTGTTTGGTTGACAGCACCTCAGTAAACCTATGAAGGTGCTGTGAAGTTGGGAGGCACAAGGGGAAAATGAATGACCCCTGCTGGTGGAGCTTCCACACCACAAGTATATAATTCTAAGGGGTTTACGGTTTTATGTCCCACAAAGGTTTGATAGTCTTGCAACATACTTTTGTGAGCCGTAGCTTTGATCTAAAAAAAATAGACAGAAAAGGCATTAAAAACAACATCGCACAGTCATTACATGTGGTGTTAATGACTGTCTGTAGATCCTATTGCTTACATGTTAGACTACAACTTTTACTTTGAAGGACAAAGACCATGTGATTTAACACATAGTCACGTGACTTCTTTGTTTTGATGAAAAAGGTAGATTTAAAGATGACTGACATTTTGAAAAACAAAGACAAAAAAAAATGTTTTCCTTTGTCAGTCCCAAATCAAAATACGCCAAAATACTAATCAGAATATCAGAAAAATTGAGCATTTTCCTGATTTTTGGGTAGGCGAGAAATTTGGAAAAATTAAGCCATTCTTTGATTTTTGTTCTGGGATAAAAAAATGGCAAAACCCGTTTTTAAGAGCTTTTTTCAGTGTCAGTCCCAAATCAAAAGATGCCAAAATACTAATCAGAATATCAGAAAAATTGAACATTTTCTTGATTTTTGGGTAGGCTAGACATTTGGAAAATTGAAGCCATTCTTTGATTTTTGTTCTGGGATGAAAAAATGGCAAAAGCCGTTTTTAAGAGCGTTTTTCAGTGTCAGTCCCAAATCAAAAGATGCCAAAATACTAATCAGAATAACAGAAAAATGGAGCACTTTCCTGATTTTTTTGGTGGGCTAGAAAATTGGAAAAATGAAGACATTCTTTGATTTTTATTCTTGGCTCCCAGTGCTGCTGTTCAGCCACAGAGAAGAACGCCGCTCTGGTTTTGGGCTCCATGATTGGTCAAGTTCAAGGATTCTGCTATCGACTTGGTCGACATGGTCTTTTATTCACCTGTTTCCTGGGCTGTGTGTTTTCCATTTCCTGTCGATTTCATTGGATATCATTGGTCATCTGACCAGTTTCATTGGATTTCATTGGATCAAATCGACAGGAAGTGGAAAACACTAGGAAAAGCCTAGGAAACAGGTGGATACATGAAGCCTGGCTGTACCATCCTGGCTTGACAAGGTCTAGCTCGACAAAGTCGCTCCTTTTCAGCCTGGCTTGCCGTTCATGGAACGGAATAAACCAGGCTGTACGGACCAGACTTTGTCAAAGTTGGATTTGACTTAAATCCAGGCTTATTGTCTCCGCCAGGCCGAAGGCATGGTGGAGAGTATGTTTTCGTTCCCGTTACGCTGTGTGTGTCCCCCCCTAGCCAAGCTAACATCGGTCAAGCGTCACGTGACATGTGACAATATGTTGTCACCAATGCTTTTGATTGGCTAGCTAGACGCATGACGAAATAAAATCCTATAAATAGGTGTGTCACTTCCAAAAACCATTTATGTTTTTGGAAGTGAGGTAACATTGGTCAAGCTAATGGGATCAAGCTAACATTGGTCAAGTGACACGTGACAATATGTAATATAAATAGGTAAGACAGGATTAATCAGGAACAGTACTGGCGGAGACCTGTGCTCCGAGGAGCACATTTTCTAGTTTAATTCTCCTTTCGTGTAATAGGCCCCTGGTGCGCTCAGCCGATCTCACCACCTTAAACAGCACTCGCAGATCCTGAGGAGAGATATTCCCATACCATACAATGATGGGCCCCCATCAGGATGCTCTGGGTGTTTTTTTGGACTGCAATATGTAAAGTTTTGCGCCCTTTTCAATTGCTGTGTTCGACAAGACGGCATGTGGCCATGTGCTAATGTTTGATTGCATATAAAGATACAAAATTGCAAGTTAACTCCATAAAATAAACATCCATAAAATAAACATACAATTAGTAGCCAGGTTAGCATTTTCCCATAGAAGCGATGACATCATCTCATGTAATGTAGAAACAGATCTTGTGCTGCCTTGGTAGAGGATGACTGATCCGAGTGTTTTGTCTGCTTCCTGGCAGACAACACGTGATGTTGCGATGTTCCAGACATCCAAGACATCCAGAGTGAGCTTGAAAAGCCCTCAGAGCACCCTCTAAGCTAGTATGACTTTAATGGCACAGTGGTGTAACCGTGAACTCAACCTACCTTAGAGACGACACAAGCTTTTACCCCACTAAGCCAGTCTGCTTTTACATCACTGAGTGTTCCCTTAGATAAAGACATGTGGAACTTGACCAAGTAACACTGGGCATCAAGTTATTAGGCCCATCATGGATCATTGTCAAGCAGCTGTCATTTAGTCTGGAATTTTCAAAGTGGAGATTGCGCTTAGAGCTGTGCAATGTACCCATGTACTAGGTCTATTGATGTTGTGAAGTCAGATCTTGAATTTTGGTTATTGTAATATGATATAGCTTGTATGAGCAATGCACCAAGTCAAATTCCTCATATGTGAACATGCCTGGTGAATAAACAGATTGCGATTAAATGTCTTCCTGGTCTTTAGGACTGGATTAAAGTGGTAAATTATTAGACTTTAGATCTGATGTGTGACGTTTTATTTGGAAATAGCATCTGAAGGCACAAAAAGACATCCAAAATATCACATCAATATTGAGGTATAAGTATCATGATTTTTATTAGTCAATATCGCCCTCCTTGAACACTCACTAATCAAAGCAAACCAATGCTTAGATAGTTTAATCTGTGTTCTGTTCCATCTGTCCTCTAGTCTAGCCCACAAAGCTAAATACATTCAAGTGAGCATTGAAAGACTGATCCACTGTGTAGTCAGTTACATTTATTATCTTATGGTGTTAAGATTACCTTGATCTGACATGTAAGAGAAATTACTGAACAAATTGTCATAAAACATGCATTTATTTGGCTTGCCAAAGCAGTATGGGTCCAAACACTACAGGCACATATTTGAAGTTCTCTGCAGATCGCTTTTGACCTATTGAGGAAATAAGACAAATAAAATCAGTCATCAATATGATGACGGCATTTACCATTTAAGATCGACTCAGTCCAAACCTTTTATCCTTTCATTTTGGTTAGAGCACTGCACATCACATGGTCCACCCACTGGATTCTCCATGTCACAGATCACCACATCACAGTGGACAAATATCTGCAAGATTTGGAACAGAACAGACTTGGTAGGGGCAGAACAAAGGTTTTGGCTTTTGACTAAAATGCATACCGTGTCTGCTTCCACCCATTTCAGTTATCAACTCAATAAAGGCTGGGAACAATATATGTAAATAACTTTACATTATGGTCATTTTCCAAAAACTTATGGGAAAGCATTTCAAGCATGTAAAATATTGCCCCCCCCCCCCCCCCCCCAAAAGAAATACTACATGTTAGACTTATGAATCAAATAGTAACAATGGATCATCTCTAGAATGCATTTGTACAGTACTTACATGGAGTCGTTACATTCTTACAAGATTTGTATTCATTATTGTAAGTATTTTCATATTTTTCCATTCTTTAAGAATTGGGTAGTTGTAAAGATCACCAAAATTCAATGCTACTTTCTTTGACAATGACGTTACCTTGCTGCTCAGATTATCTTCCTCTGTGGAAAAGGCAAACATCGGGACCTCAAAGCGCTTGAAGTGAGCTGGATTCTGTATTCTAGCATCAGCCCTGACAGTGTGGAACACTACATGGTATGGATCCATTGGGTTGTGACAGCTGACAGAGGAAATAACAGTTATCTAGTGTGCTCTCCTTTAAAGAAAAAAACATGTTTACATTTGTAAAAGGAACCTCCAATTAATAACCATCTTGGCTTTAGGTATGGGATTCTTTAATCCCCACCCCCCTTTGGAAATTGGTTTATATTTATCGGTATAAAGCCTACCAAAAACAAGGCAACCTAGAAATGTGCAGAGTTGAGCCAAATGGCTGCAACTAAAGTACGAACGAAGTTTGTTTTGGCATTTCCAGCCATAGATATATATAAAGGCTAGATGACTCACCCGCGCTGCTGGCCAATGGAGTACGACGTCGCCACATGGCGGCCATCTTGGGACGGTCATTCATAACATTATGTCTATGGTGCATATACTTTGAAATAACCATAGCGTGCTCAATTTTCATCCGATTTTCAAACGGTTTGGTGTTTTGTAAACATCAATGATGTAGTTATGATATTATTGTATTAAAAAAAAACATGATTATAATTATAAGTATGCAGTATCATAACTACATCTTTGGTGTTTACAAAACACCAAACCGTTTGAAAATCGGATGAAAATTGAGCACGCTATGGTTATTTCAAAGTATATGCACCATAGACATAATGTTATGAGTGACCGTCGCAAGATGGCCGCGGTTGAGCTACGCTTGCGCCGCCCCCTTGAGCCATCTAGCCTTTATATATATCTATGTTTCCAGCACCCTCTGGTAGACAAGGCACTGTCAGACAGTGAGAAACACTGGCAGACTGCCTACAGTAGTACAGTAGCTGTGCTGCTCAAGTACGTTACGTTTTTTTCTTCTTCTTTTAAACCTGCAGAGCTTCCATGTTCTCATTCACACGTAGTCTACGTATGAATGAGAACATGGAAGCAGGTTTGAAAGAAGAAAAAAAAATCATAGATACAGAGTGTGTGTGTGTGTGTGTGTGTGTGTGTGTGTGTGTGTGTGTGTGTGTGTGTGTGTGTGTGTGTGTGTGTGTGTGTGTGTGTGTTCACACACACAGTATATTACCCCCTAATGATGAGGTTCCATCTGGGCAGGGATGTTCTGTCACCAAGTGTTGCCCAGCAGTTCTCCAACTTCAGCTCCAGTTTGAGATTGGCAGACTTTAGCTCCATTTCAAAATATAAAGGATGTCGCAGGTATGTTGATATAGGGTACTCCTCATCTCCATGAAAGTGGTTGTAGGACTCATCTAGCAGAGAGAGAGCATGATTAAACTAGTATTACTTAAACTGTCCATTTTTACATTTCCTTAGTGTTGTGCCATCACCCAAATTATTATTGGATGTACACAGTCAATTCCTGAGGGTTACATTTGACTCTTGAGATATGAATCCCTGTGTTTAGCTACAGAAGAAATGGCACCTTTTCAGTTAGCCATATGATACATTTAAATGGTTCTGTGCCTGAAGGCTTCATTTAATATCCTTCGCCAAGAGCACTTCTTATGGAATATCTCAATTATATTCAGTGTGGTCCAAGATAATAATATTCAATTATATTCAGTGTGGTCCAAGATAGTAATATTCATTACATATTAGGGTATTCTGTTTAACAAGGGCTTAAATTAATTTCCATTTGCCTGCAAGCCTCCTCATTTCCCTCAAACTCGTCTCATTAGTAATCAGGACTGACAAGGATTACTAGGCAAATATTATGGATCCTTACCCCGAGCAAGTCTCATTACGACTTGTAGTTCACCTTTTGCAGGTTCAGCATAAGGTTCATTGTTGCGTGGCCTTATGAGGAAGGCAACAGAGTAGGCGGTATTGACGTCATAGTAACAGGTGACCTTTAACCTATAGAGGATAGTAGAAAATCACAAGATCATCCATAGCACGGACATATAATTGAAACAATAGGAGACCATTTCCCTTATAAGATACATACTCATATTCAAGGTCATCTGGCAGGGAGATTTCATTTTCATACACCATAACATCAGAGAAAAACTAGGGAAGTAAAAGATATTTTAGCTTCAAGACAAAAGGCAACTTGTTTAATCCATCAATTTCAAGCGTTTTACCTTTCGGGTTGTTCCACAAGAGCTGCCAGTGAAGACAAAGGAAGCAAATCGGTCATCACTAGAAATTGGACCACATTTAGGGTCTCGTAGGGTTAGCTGGCTTGGGTTCAGATTTGGAACGGCTTCCAACTTCACTGCCATGGCAGTGATTGTTCCATTAGAGAAGCATTCTTAAAAATAAAAAAGGACAGACAATCATTTAGGTACTGTGTGCATCAAAACATTGCAAATTATGTCTAGAACAAACCTGTTAGTATTGAATTGAAAGTGCAAGCCACAGAGAAGTCTTCGATGTCAGTGTTGGTTTCTGGATTCCTCAGAGCCACAGTCAGTCTGCTCCTGATGGATGAAGACTTAACTGCCTGAGAGGAATTGCACAAAAATAGTTACCAGAAACATGTATACAGGGCAATCGTTAAGCTAGATACCATTACTTTGTATTTTATTGTACCTCAAATGCTACATCAGTGGCTGAAAATGGTACGGCAAAACTGAAGTGTGTTCCATTTTCAGTGAAGCTGTATTCCTCAGCCAGTGCTGGAGTCAAAATTCGCTTTCCTACTAGGGTCTGAAAGTTGAATCCTTGAGAGCCATATTTCACAGTGACGTAGAAGTTCTCATTATCACAGCCTCCATAGACAGAAGGAGGAACTGCATAGAAAAACAGAACCAAAATAGTTCTTTGAACAAAATAGTATATAGCCTTTGGTGTATAGGCAGAATATAGATTAGGCCAGAAGGCATTTGCCACTAGACTGGACAAGTTTGCTTGAGGCCAACTGTGACTAACTACAACTAAAGAATATGAACTTACATTTATATTTTGTATTACAGCCCTCTGTATAACCCCACTATTGTTTATTTGCTCGATACACTAATAAATTCAATTGCAATGTCCATCTGTTCTTAAATGTGATATACAAACAGGTTGTGAATTGCTTTATTGAAAAATACATACTTAGATCTACTACCGCAGCTTTCAGAAAAACCGAATGAGCGAATGACGAGAACTCCGGCAAGACGAGCAAGCCGAAAGTCATGTGAAGAGAGTAGGACGTAACACCCAAGTCTTTCTGTTGAGGAGAGTTGGATTTAGGAGTTTGCTTTTATAGAGGTTAAAATTGATCAATAATAATAAAATATATACATTTTGGCTGCCAAATTGACAATGGTGCATACCCGTTTGAGGACAACAGGATCTGCGAAGGGCACTTGAAGTGAGTAGGCCTTGGAAGCATTATGGGACTGCTCCTGGATGTTATAGCCTCTGATGTTACACTCTGCCACAGACAGAACCTGAGTGGAGAAAGAAACATTCACCAATGCTACATCAGAGCCTAAGGGCCCAAGCAGCACCTTGAAGATCATCTCTGCAGGAACGGTGTCTGTGGAACAAAAAGAGTAGACAGCTCAGTAGAATATCACACTACATAGTAAGCTCCTCTGTGTTAATTTAAGACAGAGGATTTAACTGTGACAAGACTCACCGTCAAGAAATTCTGGTGGCCTGGAAATCAACGGTGTTGTGATGGGGAAGAGAACTTTGTAACTGGTCTCCTCGTGAGCCTCATCTTCATCTTCAAGCCACATAAGCTCGATCATTGGCTCTATAGTGTATGCAATGACGTACTGGTCATCTACCACGTGGCTCTGAAAAAGTCAGTCCACATGTGACAAATTTAAACTGTACCTGGCTATCAAGGTACCCGCAAGCAGGATCTGTAACCACTAATGTCTTAGTGGCGAGCAAAGAAAATACTGGTTTTACTGTGTAGTTTTCTGGCTTGTAAACATGCATGTGTCTGTATCAAATGAGGCCGGTGTTGTTGAAATCCCCAAAAACATTAGCAGAATAGGCCTACTTAAAACATACACAAATAAAATGCAACACTCCACAAAGCAGTTCCTCAGAAATTAAATAACAATTGCACACTGACCTTAAAGTAGCCACCAACTGCCCCAACTGGAATTTCAATGACGACATACATTTCATTGACAGACATGGCATACTGTCTGACAGCCATCTCAGAGGTGGCTAGTCTCTGGCCATCAATGCCCATATGCACCTCCAACAGTCTGAATTTCTTTGAGGAGATAAGTGGGTCAATGTGCCAGGGCAAGGTCCAAGTGATCATATGTGGAGTGAAGGACACACTTCCTTAAAAATAAATTCCAAACAGATTAGAACCAGAAAATACTATACAGAATTAAATAATAAATAAAGTTATTCAGCAACCATCTCAACCATCACCTGATGTTGGACAAGCAACTGCTGAATCAATTTGAGTTACCAACCACTTCCTTTGAAAGATGGTCGAAGTTTTAAGCACCGTCATGGGAACCCCTGCCACCTAAGGGAGTACAGTTTGGTGTACTGTAAATGGTATTGTACTAATCCAATACAAAAGAAGCTATAACTAAAATTGTTAAGTCTGATTTATATGTGCAGGTGATTTACATGCTCACAACGCCCACAGCAGTACATGCTGTGAGCTTCTACTGTAGATCAGCCATTTTCGGTGCACAAAACCCACATGCAACCAAGTAGCCTATACAAACCAAGCCTTCATGTCTATATAAGCACAGTATTCAGGTGAAAGTGTGTGATTGGTTGCATTACAGCAACTCCAAAGCATGCTTGAAGGGAGAATTGCATTCAAAAGCAACCATTATAGCCAAGGAGTGAGATCACACCAATATGATTTTAGCATGGTCAATAGGGAAAAGAGGAATTTGACCAACTTACATCCTGGGTGTATGTTTCCGGTGCATTGTGAGGGCTTCTGAGAACCAGCCGGGTGGGGGTGTTGGTTATTCCATAACCTCTTCCTTGAGCCTGAGCCACTGTCATAACTGACATTTCAGGAGTGTAGAACACAATTGTTGAGATTTTGAATCCTGAAGCACCAGTGTGTTTCTGTAAAGGGAATGCCAGATCAGTACCAAAAATCTTGCTATAATATAAAAGAAAAAAAAGGTTCACAATAGCCTAACCTCTGCATTAGCAGCTCGACGGGGGTCACTCGACTTCATGATTGTCCTAGGGACAGGATGATCCGGCAGGGTATAATCATCTGGAATTGCTCTTCTCACTGACACCTAAAGACGAGGTCATTCCATTGTTAAGTGGCAATCCATCTCCAACCTTCCCCTTCAAATGACATTAAGTATAAAGACCATACTCAGTGTTCATGTGGTTAAGAAACCCACATAGTAAATGTTAAATCAGCAAATCATCCTGCATTTACTTGCCTCCATATAGTTGCGGTCACAGAGGATTTCTCTGGAGGCCCAGGTGGTGTATTGGCAGGTTTTTGCGACCTTATAGAGCTCGTCCTCTACCATATGGTTCCCATGTAGACGAAGATGCACAAGTGTGGTAAAGATTGTATCTTTCTATAACCACATGGGAAAATTCATGCAATCACAAATTCAACCAAAAATAAAAAATACCACACATCACAGTAAACATTTGGTCATATCTTTTGAAGAGGAGCATAAGTTTCACAGTACCACATTTTCAGCAAAACAGCTCTGGAGAGATGCATAGATGGTGGCATTCCCCAGTGGGTGCAGCTTCATGCTAAATCCACATTGTGCAGCCAAACGTGGTGTAAGGGGAATGGCAGTGTTATCTGAGGGCAGAGTGAAAGTCATAATCTAAAGTCGTAGACGTTTGCATTATTTAAAAGTGGACAAATGCAAAAAGTCCAACTCACTGATGCCAGCAGAAACTTCAAGGAGATTTCCCCCAAGAGGGCTAGTGTCCACTCGCATTATATTCCCCAGGCATTTTGAACTAAGACCTGAGATAAGACATTCATATTTTAGAGCAATCAAGAAGTATAGTCATCATTATGTAGTGACAATGACATATGACCAATGGTCGAAAGGTTGCTTACTAATAGAGGGCTTCTTTTGTGTTTGTATGCTTACAACCATTATCAGGAGAATGAGACACCTAAAAGAGATACATTTAGTTGTTTTTATATATAAAAGCAAGCATTAGCCCATATAAATTCCAGCAAAAAAATAACAATAAAACTACAAACCCTGATCCCCAAAAATGGCCCATGGCTTTAAAGAAGCACAACTGATCTTTTACAGACACCAGTAGCCTGGTGGTGTAAGTGAGGAGAAAACCTGTTCACCACACCCAAACACAGGTGAATTCTATTAGTCTCTGATGAAGGCAAGCTCATTGTGATGGGCTGCAAAGCCTACAGAAAAGGTTGAGAACCACTGGCCTACAGCAGTGGTTTTCAACCCCCCCCCCCCCCCCCCAGGCTACAGAGCCAAATCATGCACAGCATCCTTCCCCAGTCCCGCTATTCACACAATGTATTTTACAAATTCAACCTTCAAGGAATAGGGGCACCCTGGTTCAATGCACAGGTATCGACCACAATTTCCCCACCCTCACTTTCCTCTCTATGTCCACTGGCTTGACACAGTAGGCTATATAGGCTATAGCCAAAAAAAAAAAAAAAAAAAAATAGGAAAGAAATTGGTGAAGTGGAACTATTTCATTAAAATCGGAATGTTCATATGAAGAACATATTTCCTTGGAAATAGCCTGTGGGCCTATTTTTTTTTTGGAACACGCATTTCATAAAAAATATAAGTGGCATGATGAACTCACAGGAAATGAGACGAAGCAAGAAAAAGAAGAAAAAAACTTGTTGCTTTCTTCCTCAATCACTCTTGCTTGTGTGTTCACAGTGGTGGAACAAGTACTCACATTTTTTACTTAAGTAAAAGTATCAATGCTGCAATGTAGAAATACTCCGGAATTGTCCGGAATTAAATATGTACTTGAGTAAAAGTACAAAAGTATTGATATCAAAATGTACTTAAAGTACCAAAAGTAAAAAGTATTCATTATGCAGAATGTCCCATTTCCCAAGTTTTAAAATGTGTAAGTTTTCAAATAATTGTAGTGGTGGAGTAAAAGTACAATATTTACCTCTGAGATGTAGTAGAAGTAAAAGTACTGAACATTGTAAATACTCCAGTAAAGTAAAATAAATACCTCAAAATTGTACTTAAGTAGGCTACAGTACTTGAGTAATTACTTTACACCAGTGTGTGTTCATAAAATAGCCTATAAGCCTAAGCTGTTGAAGTTTTATTAGATTTGCAGGAAGGAACCGATGATTAACTCCACTGGATAATTAACAATATGCTCCATCCAAACGCATTAACAAAATGACCAATCAATATAGGCTATAATAATAATAACGACTGTATTTGCAATATTATAACGCTCTCACGAAAAGGAACAGGCAGCGAGAACACTTTTTTATCGGGTGAAAGCATAGCCCCTACATTTGCAGGATAAATTACAAAATAATACATTTCAAAAAGTGCATTTCCAACAACGCATGCTGTGAGAAATATCTGCTCATTTGTTGTGCCCGTAGTTTCCACGAACAGACAGACAGACAGGCAGACATACAGTGGTGGAAATTACTCAAATGTTTTACTTAAGTAAAAGTATTTATACTGAAATGTAGAAATACTCTTACAAATTACAAATACTGTTCAAGTAAAAGTCCGGAATTAAAAAATTCAGAGTAAACGTACAAAATAATTGGTATCAAAATGTACTTAAAGTACCAAAAGTAGAAAGTATACTCATTATGCAGAATGTCCCATTTCACAAGTTTTCAAATGTATAAAAAAAAGAGCAGATCTATAAGCTCACTAATGCTCTTCGGCTATTTTCAAATAGCCAAAATAAATGGTGGTTTAGTAATACAAATAATTTAAATTTTCAAATAATTTTAGTGGTGTAAAAGTACAATATTTGCCTTTGAGATGTAGTGGAGTAGCAATTGAAAATTGGAATTGGAAATACTCCACTAAAATAAAAAAATAGCTCAAAATTGTACTTTAGTAGGCTACGGTAGGCTACTTGAGTAAATGTACTTAATTACTTTCCACCACTGTAGACAGACAGACAGACTGACAGACAGCTCCAGATCTCTCCACTAGCCCCTCCCTGTCCACATCAGAGAAAAACCAGCGCCCTGCACAACGACCTCGTTTAGAGCTCCTCTTGCCCCGTTGATAGAAGCGCGTCCGTCCGTGGACTGGACTCACACACACTGGCAGAGAGAGAGAGAGCGCCATAGACTCACACTGGCAGGGAGAGAGCGCGCCACAGCCCACAGCACATCATCGACTGGCTTCTTTAATATTGTCGTGTGAGAGCTTTTGAAGAATGGAAAAGCGGTTGGATGATCTGTTATTCAGAAGAATATGAAAACTGTATAAAACATAAAGTTATTTTAATGGAAAGAAAGGCTACAGGTCCAGGTACGTTAGAACTTTATACTCTCTTGACCAGAAAATGCCACATAGTTTAATATCAAGATAAAACCAAATGAACTGACCAAAAGGAAAAAAGCTTATATAAAGCATACTTTACATGGTTGCATGTGGAAGCCTTTGATTGCTTTAAAAACTAGAATAATGTCATGACTTCCAATAAACATAATTAGGTTGAGAAATAATAGCCTACCTTCCTTTATTTTAATAATTGGTTGGAGTAATTTGTTGGCTCAGTTTCAAGTTGTTGTCTCTAATTTCCTTAGAGTTAAAAGGCTGTTCTGTAATTTGATTCTTGTGGTTTTACTTCTATTGAAGAAGTGACAGTGCCTTGTATAGGTCTTCTATACCCATCCCAAACACACACCATTTCCTATTGATGCCAAATAGATTTTTCTCCAGGAAACAATTGTGTTTTATAAGTAATCCTGTTAAATCTGTTTTTATGGGCAACTTATTCTCATAAAAATACTAATCTTAATACTAGCTGACCAAAGATTTTCCTAAACACTTGTGTGATATATCCCCCCACCCCCACCAGCCCATTAATTCTCATCATCGTTTCTCTGCCAATGCACGTTATGGGAAACCAGCAGCACCATGGGGTACGGGCAAATCCTCCACCGGCGTGGAAACGAGGCGGACGGGGTCCACCTCAATGTGGGAGGTGTGCGACATGTGGTGGACCGCGACACGCTGCTCCGCTTCCCTCACACACGACTGGCCCGTCTGCTGCACTGCCAGAGCGAGGCGGCGATCCTGGAGCTGTGCGATGACTACAGCCCTGTGGAGAAGGAGTACTACTTTGATAGGAATCCCCGGGTCTTCCTCAGTGTGCTGAACTTCTACAACACGGGACGCATCCATATGATGGAGGAGCTGTGTGTGTACTCCTTCAACCAGGAGATCGACTATTGGGGCGTCCTGGAGCTGTACCTGAGCCCGTGCTGCAGCAACTGGTACCACGAGCGGAAGGAGTACATTGAGGACAGAGACTGGGACGTCCATAGTGACGACCAGCAGCCCAGCTTCGATTCCTCATTCGAGGAGCTCTCTGCCATTGACAAAGACCTGCACAAGTTCAAAGGTGCGTGGTGTGCAGAGGTGAGGAGCTATGTGTGGCTAAGGCTGGAGGACCCAGGGCACTCGCGAGGCTCAAAGGTCATTGCTGTGGCATCGCTCAGTGTGGTGCTGACCTCCATAGTTGCTATGTGTGTCCACAGCATGCCTGAGTTTCAGCAGGTGGACGACAATGACAAGCCCATCGAGGACCCCGTCCTGGCTATCCTGGAGGTGATCTGCATCATCTGCTTCTCGGCCGAGTTCATCATCAGGCTCATTGTAGCGCCCTCTCCCAGGAAGTTTCTGGGGAACCCCTTGAACATCATTGACGTGGCCTCCATCTTGCCATTCTACGCCACCTTAGCTTTTGAGACGGTGGACAAGGAGGCAGCAGAGGAGAACGAGGACCTGCAGAATGTGGGGAAAGTGGTGCAGGTCCTGCGTTTGATGAGAATTTTCCGGATCCTCAAACTGGCTCGTCACTCTATTGGGCTTCGAGCGCTTGGTGCCACGGTGCGTCACAGCTACCATGAGGTGGGCTTGCTTCTTCTCTTCCTCTCTGTGGGCATCTCCATATTTTCTGCCCTCATTTACTTTGCTGAGAAGGAAGAGGAAGACACAGATTTGGGCACCATCCCTGTAGGCTGGTGGTGGGCAACTATCACCATGACGACAGTAGGCTATGGTGACACCTGCCCAGTGACGTTGGCAGGGAAGATCGTTGCCACCCTGTGTATTGTATGTGGCCTGTTGGTGGTGGCCCTGCCCATCACCATCATTTTCAATAAGTTTTCTAGGTACTACCAGAGAAACAAAGCGATAGAGAAGTCTCTGAGCCAAGCTGCGCTACAAGATGTCCCTTATTATGACCTTAGAGACCTGTACACACACAGCATGTACCCTTTCATGGGAGGTATGACCTTCGGGAATAGTGATAGCAGCGGCGGGGATGAAACGAATGCCTCTAGTCTTCAAGACATAGAGTTGGATGATAGTGACAGTCTTGAAAATAGGCCAGCAAATGAGATTCCTGCCACCTGACTGTTCACTGGGTGTTGCTCTGTTACAAGCACAGTGCACACCACAAAGCACTTAGGGGAGAACGGGGTAAGTCGAGCCATTGGGTAAGTTGAGCCATGTTTCAAGGAATCCAAAAACAGTATCCACTAGGCAGGCAGTACCAGTTATAAGTTGATCTTTACATTACAGCAGCCATGTGATGTTTGGATCATATAGTGTACATAGTGAATGAACTAGAGCCAAAATGGTAATTTTGCTATGTGAAGTGATTGAGCTCCTGAAATTATTCCTGTGTCTGAGGGGGAGTAAATAATTGTAAGGTGGTATCTACACATCAGGTAATGTTTATGCTTGTTTCCACATGAACTTAGGTCAGATGTGATATTTGGTCTGTCCTTCTGTGTACCATTTATCAGTTCAGATTGTGTTGAGCCTACATGAAGTAATTGAGAAAAATATATATTTCTTAAACACTGATACTCATGGCTTTCTTATTTGATACATGAAGTTTGTGAAGAGAAAGAAAAGCTGTGTATTTATTTGTTTGTTTTTTCTCGTTCATTTTGATAAAATCGTATTCTATGAAGATCATAGATTTGGAATATCGTGTGAGGTTTTATGCATGATCAACTAAGTTGTGCCAAAGGAACACCTTTTGTCAGTGATCAGCTGATTCAGCACTATTATTACTGTATTATCTAGGCAAAAGTTTTTGTTTCTGGGGTGCACAAGAACCTGAAGTATTGTATTGAAAGTTGTATTTTATGGCCGTTATAATGCATAATGTAAAACGTGGCTCATATTACCCCACTGGCTCTCAGGGCAAGGCTGTCCATCACTTACCATGCCTCCTCTATACCATCTTCCTCTCAGAGTTGAAAAATCATTGCCATGGAATTGTTTTTTACTAGGCCATATCTTGGTAAATACAGTATATCAGTCAAATGTGAAGTTTCCTATTTGAACCTTGCTCAGAGGTTAGAATGCCCATTTTCTGCTTGAGAAGATTGCAATGATGCATGTACAGTAGACCACAATATTAATGTTTTGCAAGGTAATGGTCTTTATTGATTAGTTTGCTTGCTGAGAGTTCAGGCAAGGTTTACATAAAGCAGTTGGGTGTAAGGAGACTGTCAGTGACAGGTGCCTGACAACATACATGATATGTATTTAGATTTATGAGTTGACTGAGGTTGTATAGTGTGCATGAACAAAAGGTACAGATGTTTAGAAAATAGTCTCTCTTTTTTTTTGTTAAAGAAGGATACTGCTGAGGATGAAACTGATGTTTTATTTTATTTTTGGGCACATATCCATTTTAAAGAACTTATGCGCCAGATACGTTAACATATTGTTTTGGACAGTCATTTTGGTATGCTGGCTCATAGGGGCACATGAAATAAAATATGACTCAACAAATGAGAAGATATATGCCCTTTATTCGTGATATTGTGTGAGTCCTATGGTTCACTCATTCAGATGAGGTTGCACGGTGAGATTCATTTATCTACACAAGAGTATCAGGTACATAATGCACAAGATTCTATGGGAACAATTTGGGACAGAGCCGAGTTGTGATTTATGACTCTTAACTTTTATTGCAATCCCTTAACTACCCGTAAACAAGTATGAGGTTATTAATCATTTCTGACATTGTTGTTGAATGCACAAAAATAAAAAGAAGCTAAAACAGTCAGGATAGACATATTTGGCCCTGAATGCTTGTAGTTTTCTCCATCCTGAAATGTATTGATTTACTGTCCTCTGTCATCATCTCTGGTTGACCAGGCTGCAGTCAGCAGTCAGTAGAGAGAGATGTGGGAAATCTCTCCAAATCTTGTCAGAGTCTCAGAGGTGGCCATGTCATAAACTCAGTAATGGGGCATGAGCAAGTCAACACGATCAAAATCTAATCTTTGTTTTAGTAAATAAACATGTCACCATCATTTTGTGCTTTTCTTTTTCATGTTTGCATCAAACATGTATTCAGTCTTGTACTGTATGTGATTAGTAACTTTACATGACCCTTTCTGTGGTATCTGTTGAAAGCCATGTGGTATTTGTTCAAATATCATTACAATGAGAAAATGAGCATTACATTTCTTCCCTTGTGAAAAACAGATACTATACTGTACATTATTCTGACTTTTCGGGTGCAAAATGGATTCTGCAACGGCACACAGCAGCAGTAAGAAAGCCTAAGCTAAACAGATAAGACAATTAGTCTTTGATTATCCGTTAACTCTAGTAATTGAGTTTCGATTGGCTAGCATCCCATGTCTAGTACGCGTCGCATACAGAATTACCATATTGCTTTATCTCCATTTTGTGTCTTTGCTTTTGTCAGCCTTCACAGAGTATAACCACGAACACAAACCATTGATATGTATTGATTTTTTTTAAAGTCTTACAGTTTCGGATTACATAGACTGAGAGTGCAACAGTACAGATAACCACATAACATCTTAACATGACACAAAGTCATGCTTCTATATGACATATGTATTGAAGAATGATTCATTTATATAATAAATACCATTGAAAGGATAAGTGGATGTTCATTCACAAAGTGGGGTATAACAAAGGTATAATTAGTACATTGTTGAACATTATTGGATAAATAAGGTCAAAAGGAGGGCTGGCAACCTTACCCACTGCTACAACTGGTATTACTTCCAGTGTTACTGGTATGCCTGCTGCTGCTACTACTACTGTGTCTATGTATACCGTTGAAGTCTGTGTTCAGGGCAATGTGAGGTGAAGACAGGACAAGGGCTAGGGCAATTAGTGGAAAGGGACGTAAACATTAATTTCCACTCTCCTAAAAAGAGCGTAAAGGGATATTTCACTTTCATTTTTGGTCATTTTATCATCCACTCAGGCTTTTGTGAGCCCCCCAGACAGTTTTTAAGTTGCCATGTTAGATTCATCAAAAACACCCGTCCTTGGTTCTGGTGACTCACCCTGCCCTCCTAATACGTGAGGGGGCCGTGTTGTTTAATTACTTTTTTCATTTATTCTATTTTATTATTTTATTGTATTTATTTTTTTTCATTTTCAAAAATAAATGAAAAGAGTAATTGAAAAAATACAGCCTCCTCACGTATTAGAAGGACAATATCAGTCACCAGAACCAAGGATGGGTGTTTCCGATGAATCTAACATGGTTTAATTGGAGTTTGAAGTTACAATTGGTTTGTATAGGAAGGGGGCGTGTCTGATAAAATGAATATCAAATATATAAATACTGAATCAAGCAACTTAAAAACTGTCTGGGGGGCTCACAAAAGCCTGAGTACACGATAAAATGATCCAAATTTGTTTTTAAAGTGAAATATCCCTTTAAATCATTTCAAGTAAATCCGTCTTCTTTGTTAAAACTGTTTGTGAACTGTGATATGATTCAGAGATTGAAGTAATCCATCCCCGGCAATGCTTTCTAATAGATGGCTATTTTTGTGTGAACCACCGTCAAATCTGTATGTTTGAGCAAAGCTCTAAAGGAGGTCTATTCAGTAAGCTCATGGAGAATTTAAACATTGTTGATCCATTTTGTGTAAGTGTAATTGATATTTTTTTATAATCAACTAAATGTATTATTCCGATTAACTGTTGCATCCCTATGGGAAATCACGTTCCATTTATGCTACTGTATTTAAAGACGTGCAAACAACATAGGATGTATTTTCTATCTGTGTATGTGTATATTCAATTGAACATTACAGTATATCATAAATACTCAAGCCAAGAAATATTACTATAATAATCAGCCACACTCAAAATAAATAAATAAATAAAATACAAAAAACATGTTTAATTATAGACTGTCCTTCCCCCTTGCATGCTAAGCTGACGTGACAAGCAACTTAAAAGTTTAGTTTCTCCAGACACATACGAACATAATCTAGTAAACATTCATTCATTGATGTTAACTAAAGAATGACTGTGTTTATATAGGCTAACATTTCATATCACACACACTATATGCACTGACCAGCTAAAAACAATAATACATACCCTAACCCATACATAATTAATAAATACATAAATAACATTCTGAATTGATTATTTTGTTAAACTTCACAATGTTTTATAATTGATTAAATTGATTAGTTTGATGAACTGTTTTGCAGCCCTACATTGGGGTATTTAATTGATTATTTCAGCATGTGTATGTTAGCATATTTACCTGCAGGGAAGAAGACTTTCCTCTATAAGAATGCATTACAGTTTAAAATGACTTAGTCTAAATTGGGATCATCATATACTAGATTGTTTGTTTCTTTTTTATTGTATGTACACATAGTACAACTGGGTGCTCAAATTAAGTGACTGACTGTTTCTGTTAAATAGTCAGCTATGCAATCCGCATCAACAACTGTTGTGACTGCTGAATAAACTAATTTCATACATTTTTCCACCTACTGCAGCCATCTCTCAATTCTTGCATTTTTATGTACATGTATTTCGTAACTCACAAGCTCTCACTCCGAGTACTCCTGGTGTCTGTTTTTATCATAAGCACTGACTTTTTACCTCGGTGACAAAGGAAGAGTAACTAGAAAGCTATGCTCTGTGGAGTGCAAATCTCTGCCAGGAGGCATGGCTCTCCCTCCCTCCATCATTTTGTCTGTGTGTTGTATGTGATTTTTCTGCCGTTGTGCGCATGTATGAAAAGGCAAAGGACAATGGGGGGGAAAGCCATGATGGGTGCAATACGTTAGTCCGACAGCGCATTCCTCCGACAGCGCAGTGCTCCGACATTAAACAGTAAACCCGAACCAAACCCGCACCCTAACCCTAACCGCACGCGGATGCCACATAGTCGGAGAAAAGGTCTGTCGGATTAACGCATGCCTCCCAGCCAGGATAAAGGATGGTGATTGTACTTTGGGTCAATTATGTTTGTAAATGGTCAGACTATGAAAACAAATCAGGCCAGGAATATAAATTATAGTTTAATGACTATAGAGATACTGTGTACCGATTTGCGGGATTTTTGGACAAAATCTGTAGGAGTACTATAAAAAAATATGTTTTGCACAAATCGGCCTCCTGGTGGCGCTATAAAAGGCCCTTGTAAAAAATTTGGGGCAGAGGTTCTGCTTTGGCATCCAGGGAGTGTGTGTGCACAGTTTCGCTGCGATCAAGCCAATGGTGCCGGAGATTAGCTGTACACAGACATAATGACACACAGACGGACACACACACACACACACACACACACACACACACACACACACACACACACACACACACACACACACACACACACACACACACACACACACACACACACACACACACACACACGGATGGACGGACGGACAGGGGGAAAAACATGGCAGAGACAATTATACAATTTAGAGAAATTGGTTGTGGTTTCCCAAGACAAATCGTGGGTTGTGTATTATGTGGTTATGTAATGTGTGTGTGTGTGTGTGTGTGTGTGTGTGTGTGTGTGTGTGTGTGTGTGTGTGTGTGTGTGTGTGTGTGTGTGTGTGTGTGTGTGTGGAACTACACCTCCTGAAAGCAGAGAAAGAAAGATGTCATCTGTTAAAAAATATATATTTTAAAATATCTTCAAAACACATTTTTTATTCCCATTTCTGCTAAGCAGCTAACAGTATATTTTTCGACTAACATGATTAACAGTAGGAAAAATTCACGCGTCTACTAAGATAAAACGGAAGTGGGGGGAGGCAGGGCATTTGCTTTACCCCCGGGTTACTTTCAGTGCTTCCGTGTTCCAGACTGTATGACGGAAGCATGTAGTGTGTGTGTGTGTGTGTGTGTGTGTGTGTGTGTGTGTGTGTGTGTGTGTGTGTGTGTGTGTGTGTGTGTGTGTGTGTGTGTGTGTGTGTGTGTGTGTGTGTGTGTGTGTGTGTGTGTGTGTGTGTGCGGGTGTGCGTGCGTGCGTGCGTGCGTGCGTGCGCGTGCGTGCGTGCGTGCGTGTGCGTGTGTGTGTGTGTGAAGCATTTGAATTGCCTAATTATACACTGCTTGTGATTTTCTCATTACTTAGGCCTATAGCCCAACTTTGGTCATAGGCCACGTCGCCACGAACCAGTGCTCTCCAGGTATCCCGGACGGTCCTGGGCCAGTTTCTCCAGCTGTCCCCATGTCTGGCCAGACATGCATCCAGGTCACGCCGCCAGGTGTTTCTTGGTCTGCCCCTCTTCCTTCTCCCCTATGGGATCCAGAACAGGGCGTATCTTGTGATATTAGATGCAGTTTTGCGAAGAGTGTGGCCAATCCATCGGCAGCATCTTTGGAGGATTTCTTCCTCTACAGGGTGTTGTCTTGTCTATCAATAGTGTACTTTAAACAAAAGATTTTGTTAAAAAGTTAAAGCTCTAGTCTATTTTCTGATATAGTGTTTGTTGAGTAGCATGAAGGGGTCTTCCCAGCTCTTAAGTAAACATACTAACAAATATATTTTCAAGAGGACCCATTTTTCACCTTACATTTTGTAGTGTTCCAATTCCATTTTGTCTGCTCATTTGTTTTGTTTCATCACTTTGAATTTCACATCATGCATGAGTTTCTCTCTGCTGATTGGATGAAATTGGTATCCCAGCCTGAAGATGTATTTTATGTTTACTAATAGCTTTAGAGACGGGAGACCCCTGATACTGAACAAACACATCAATGATGAACAATTTAACACTACATGTAGGCCTACACAGTACATGGTGAATAGGCTTATGAATTAATATTAGGCTGCTGTTCTCACTCACAATGGGGGATGATTCTTGATGTACTCTATAGCTGAGCATTCTGTGTCATTTACTTTGTCTCCTGTGCTTATTGATGTGTGCAAAGCACTCAGCAGCAAACATCCAAAAGCCTTACAGTGCATTTCAGTAACAGGCCCCTCCCACAAACTTTGGAAGCCAATCAATATAGAATAGCAATTGTGAGTTTTGGACAAAATCTGAAGAGGGGGTAGTAAAAAGTTAGAAGAAATTTTAAAATGGCAGAAAATCTATTTATGGTTAAATGGGCGTCGCTTATATGGTGAGTTACATCATCAACCAAGGGTGCGTTCGGAAATTGCGCACCGGAGCGCACTCGCCTATTAGTTTGTATTGGCCAGTGCGCTCGGTGCTGTATTTCCGAACGCACCCAAAGTAATACAGGGAACTTATTAAAAGGAGACAAATTAAAAAATATTCAGGGATTTACTTTCTCGGCCTGCTGACAGCTTGTTCAAGAAATGTGGCACTGAATGGTCAAGTAGTTCGCAAGACTAGCCATGGACACACACACTGACGCACACACATGGGTGAAAACATAATTTCCAGCCCTGCTTTCGGCCTGGCATAGATAACTAAATAATATTGCTAACAGTGATCTTTGCAGTATAAAACAGCCACGAAAGAGTGGTGCAGCATGTGATTAGTTGGACAAGTCTCTTCTGGCTTCCTTCCGGGATGTCCCCCTTTACACAAAGTATATTATTTTCAAATTGGCAACTCTACATGTCTGTGGTGGCGCTGCTTTAATTGATTGTATTAGTTTTGCAATGCGTCAGCATGCTACACTCTGTAAAAATGAGCTAAAGACTGACTTAAGACAGCTTGGACTGAGTTGAATGTGTAGCAGACATTAACTATAAGTAAGACGCGCGAACGCTGGAAGCGAACGCAGATCGAAAATAACAATAAGAAGAATAGAAAGGAATGAGCAATTACTTGGCATCCGGCCTGAAATATGCACAAATGACATGGAATTCTTAGATATCCCAATAGATGAACTCGTGTAGATGCTTGTAGATGTGTTCTTTTTGACTGTCGCTGCTATATTTTTCTCAGAGGAGTGTAATTAGTCACCCAGGGGCACAGGCGAATTTCAGCCACACTGTAGTGCATGCAGGCAATGAGAGCGTGAGTCACATGGGGGCAGCCAATGAGAGCGTGAGTGACATGGGGGCGCGGCTGCACACATACTGCACACAGACAGACAGACACACAAGCCGAGCCGAGTGTCATAGTAGGCTCCACTTGGGCCCTCCTTCCGCGTTCGCAATCATAGATTGGCTGGTGGCGGGACATCCCATTAGGCGGAGACACGGAGTGACAGATTGTCATGGACTCAGTCAATGACAAATCAGTCAATGACATTGTTGTCGTTGACTGATTTGAAAAAATAATTACAGAATTTAGGTATTTGGCCTGCTGTCAGTGTGTTCAAGAAATATGACGCTGATCTGCCTAGTAGTAAGGCCTATGCAAGATTAGCTGCGGACACACATACACACACATAATTATTATTATAATCATTATAAATATTCTCCCATGTGGGCAGTGTTTGGAGTCTACTATTAGTGAGTATTAGTTTAGCACCATAATGAAAGACCTACTTTCCCAAAAATGTCTACTCTTACCAAAAGCTAAAATGAAACAAATTATGCTCCATTTAAATAATAGCCGAACCATATTGTCAGTTGGCATTATTGGGTCTCTTTCCTTTTTTAATAGAGATGTTGAATAATGAAAGATGTTGTTAGGGTTAGGGTGTAGCCTACCCTTTTCCCCAAAATGGACATGTTACATTTTGAAATATAAAATTAATATATTTAATTTGCCCTCTCAGTGAGCTCATAACTTCCTCTAGTAAATGGGTCAGCAGATTGATTGATTGATTGAATATTTTATTAGGCAAAAAATGTAAAACAACACATTTACATTTAAAATACTTTATCTAACAGGTCCGTTCATAAAAGTCCTTGCGGACTTGTTTCCAATGAGGGCCTTGGTATTCAATTCATAGACATATATAGTGGCACCACAGTTCGAATATCATAAGACCCCCATCAGAGACCCCAGCCTTTATGGATCTCTGAGAGAGTGCAGTTCAGAGGACACATTGACATTGTGTCATGCTGAATCAGAGGACCTCCTTGGTCTGATGGCCAGGCCAGAGCAAAATGAATGGCACTGCATTTTTGTCAAAGCACAGTTAGTCTGTGTCAGCACTTTTCTTATTTCTAAAAAAAATATATAGTAGTATAGTGTTTTAGAATGGTTTTACATAAGGACAGAGGGACCTCCTCCAGCCATAAACTTCCCTGCTAGTCCTCTAAAATGTTAGTCCTTCAGCAAAAGCCTCATTAGCTTGACGTTTTGGTGCACGTGCTCTGCTGCATTGCAGTGCATTGGTCCAAATGCACGTCTTAACCCACAGCAGATTAAATCTAGTAGAGCATTAAATGACTTCAGTAAAAAGTGTCATTGAATTATGAACAAACACACAATGGTCTAACAGATCAGCATAATACGTAGCCTTGTAAAGGGCAAAAAGTTACGAGAATGTATTGCAGCTGCCTGTGACTTATGCAGTATATTCCAAGCCAAGTAGTCTTTACATGAATTAGAAACAAGTTATATTTTCCAACAGTCAGTGAACACAGGAGAGTATGCCTCTGCTAAAATAAAAAGCATGCCATTGATGGGAACAAGTGAAATAGTTGAAAGACCTGACAGGTTGTGAACTTTTACTGTTAAAGAAAAGTACAAATCCAGCCTTTAGGGGGAAAAATAAATTAAAGAATTCTGACATTTCTTTTAGGTTAGAAAGCGAGTTTATACACCACACAGTGCCCGGGGGTCTGTGAAGGCAGTCCCTCCCTCACCTTGCTTAGATTGCTATAGGAAAAGGTCACTGCTGTGATGGATTTGCAAAGGGGAGGGTTGTGTTGGGTTTTAGTTTTGCCTGAAATGATTCCTTGAAGCATGCAAGCTTTGAGTTATATAATTTAATTAGACAGTGCCATATCTACCACTAGTCCTGCTATAGGTGGTCATTATTCGCATTTGAGAGCAGTAATGGTGGTGACCTCCTTAATACAATGCAGAGGACTTGGCTCGTACAGTATGTACAGTACTGCATATGCTTTCTTTATTTTGTGAATGTCTCTCAAGGCACACTGTACATTAGAGCTCGTGGCTTAACATATTTTAGATAATGGCCCGAAAAGCACTCAGTCTTTTTATGTTTATGATTTTCTGAAACGTTAATGAGCTAGAAAGGCATTGCATGGTGCTTGTGTGAAATCATCAACAGCGTGCTGTTTTTGTTTCGCTGAAGACAGTAAATGAGTGGAAAGAGCTGTGTCTGGTGAAACTGTTTCAGCATTGTCATCGGTTTCTAGATTTAAGCTCATTTATAGTGTTTTGATCCAAGTCATTACACTGTATTGCTGGCTGACTATGGAGCACAGCCAAGTCGTAACGTAAGTGCACAATCAACCCAACATTGATCCATGCACTTCCGCTCACGCTCAGCTATTGCAGCTTCATGGTTTCTGGTAGAGGCCACTTATATTTTACTCTGCATAATACATTGTGTACACATTCCTAACATTACAGTGAGTTGTATTCTATTTGCATAGAATTAGTAAACGCTTTAAAGTCCATCTTCATCCTGTTCCCAATTGACTGAAGTGGATTTAAATTAATTAATAATTCATTACATTGAGGATTTAATATCTCACCTGGATTCTGGTCAATACTTTGTATAATAAGTCTACAGTGCTATTCCAAGGAAATACCAAGTCTATTCTTGGTAGGAAATTACAGTAAGTCACCTAGAGCTAACCTGACCTTCACCTCACCTTTAGCCACTGCAGTGTGACTTATCTTATTATGAACAAGAGCATAGTGAGGCCTTTTCAATTATCCTTTTGGGGCAATGCCTATTGTCCTCTATTACAGTTATGCCCAGGAAAAGCCTCAGCAATCACGAAGGAGGAGATAAGCGGACAATCCGTGACCCCGGTGAGATCTGCTATCCCTCTCATGGGGGGAAGGGGGGGGGGCATCCGACCCGAACACTTCCGTCTTCTGCATTCATAGCTACTCCTATTCCCTGCTCCCAGCATCCCTTCCATAGGGACTTGTGGTATTTGTTTACACAGACTGATTGATTCAATATTTATTCATATGAAAAGGTTACCAGGTTGTTCCCCAAACATCGCTCACAATGCTCTCACCTAATCGCGATAAATGGGGCATCAAAACATCTTCACGCATTAACCAAAGCAACTATAAATTCAGGGACCCTAGTGCCTATTGCCTCCTATGCAGGCACTATTATATTTTCTTCAATTTTCTTCAATGACAGGGAAATGGAGGGTCTGCACTCTGCAGCAATAGTACACTAGTTAGGAAAGATATGGATTTCACACATATCTCTCATCCTGCAAACACTGGCTCACAAGCATACCATTAATTTACACTTCATTAATCTGGTTCAGAAACTGTTCATAGTCACAGTGAATGATGGGCGAAAGATGGCGAGCCAGGCCGGGCCACCCTGGTGAGGCTAAAGCGTATCGAATGACAAATGCCTGAGTGGACTAAGCACAGATGATGAACCGACACACTCGCGTTCCGTGGAGACGCAGGATGAAGAGAGTAAAGGCTTTTATGGGGGCTGTAAAAGAAGGTGGGAGAACCCCAAGCCCAGCTAATGACTCTGATGAAGGGAGGAATAAAAGCTGGAGAGAAGAGGGTGGAGACATGAACACTACATCTTCTGTTAAGTACCAGTCAGGCATTCTTCTTCTTTGACTACAGTACATCCTTCATGGGTGAACTCTTATACAGTGGTTTCAAAGTGGGATCCAACCATTCGGGACCGCCCAGGTGCTACCTGCCAAACTAGGGATGTTCAGTGAATACAAAGGCCGAAGGGGGAAGATTATGATTACACCCCCTGTCTGTTTGGGTGTCTTTCTGTCCAGGGTTAATCTTGTTTTACTGTCCAGAGCTAATCTTGTAAACCACTGGACCGATCAGCACCAAATTTATTGAGCACTGGCAGTAGGCCAAGGCAGCATACCTCTTCCTTGAGAAGATGTCTTTCTTGAGAGGACAAGAGAATCAGGGCAAGGTCTATTTGAGGGTCCATGATAGATAGACTATGACTCAGTGCTTAATGTTTGATATGAACTTTGAACTTTTAATTGCCTTGTCGTTGAAATGTTCTACACACATAAACTTGCCTTGCCTTATATAACCTGTGGGAGGAAAATGTCTTGCTCACACTTTTTACTCACATCTTATTCACCTGATCTCCAAAAAACATACATTTTATTCAAAGATCTCGTAAGAATTGTTACAAATATTTTTAAAGACCCCCATTATCTTTGTATACTACGAGTTAATTTAAATAATAATAATAATATGGATTAATATAGATCCTCTAGTATATTCACAGAACGACCAATAAAAGTAATTTCAGAACAGCCATTAAACTAATGGGCAATAAACTCATAAAAGTTCATGTTTTATATTACTTTAAGTGCTTTAAAAATTGAAATTGGATGACCCTTTGAAGTGATAAATGTATTTTTTAATATATCTCTGTTCAAACTATCTTTTTCATTTGGTATCGGGAGAGATACGAAAATGTGTATTCTCCGGCATTGCAGAATTACATTTTACAATTTAGGCATTTAGCAGATGCTATTATCCAGAATTACTTCTTACAAAGTGCAAGATCAGTGGAAATGGCATGAACCCAATCAAAAAACAACAGGGTAAATGCTCAAGTAAATAAAGTGCAAAGTGCTACAAAGTAACAGGATGCCAGGTGAGCATCAAACCTAACATCAGTCTAAACAACATGCTAGCTATATAACATTCTTAGCATTTGTGGTCAAGCAAACAGTATACCCTACAGTACAGTATGTCTATCCAAATAACATAACGTACTCTGTGTGAACAAGTGACCAATGTACATCTGCATAGTACAACCACTTGAACCCTATAGCATCCCTATTCTGGGGCTAACGTTCGGTGAAATGCAGATCTACAAGCTCACAACGTGTCAAGTTGCGATCCGTTGTGAGGTTGTAGATCGGCTATTTTGAGAGAACATATTTAGTGTAGAGTGAAAACGAGAAGGGGCCTATAGAGCACTTGGGAATTCGGCCAACTAATTATAGGGTTTAACTAGCATTCTATTAATATAAATGAATAGGCAACTAGAAAAAGTGCTCCCCGGAGCACACGTCTCCGCCAGGTCAGGTAGGTTATTATGGCCTCCTGGTGGCGCTATAATAGGCCAATGTGAAAAGGGTTCCATTTCTTCTTAGGCTTTTCACAGCAATCGGACACTGCATTCATGATTTTGTTCCAAAAATGTGGTTTGCTAAATTAGACCTGCTGGTGGCGCTACAACAGGCCAATGTGAAAAGGGGGGCATTTCTTCCTCGGCCTAGTGGAAATGTGCGTACAAAATTTCACGGAAATCGCACACTGCGTTCACAAGTTGAGGAATTTTGTTCAAAACGGACCTACTGTATCCTGCAAACTTTCGGCCTGGCGGAGACAACAAGAAGTGATACAAGGAAAGAGGAGTGCTAGGCGGTGAAGTAACTGAAGGGGTGAGTCTTCAGACTGCCAAAAAATTGGGAGTGAGTCTGCAGTCCTGACTAAGGGGGGAGGTCATTCCACATGGCAGCCAGGAGGGAGAAGAGTCTACTCTAGACACTTGGAGTGATGACCAGGATGTTGTAGGGAAGGGATGGACACTTGGACAGACGTCCTGTGTTAGATGCTCTAAGTGGAAAGGGGTGTACGTATGTCCTAAAGGTAAGGGGGGGAGGGGGGGTCAAGCCTTGACTGCCTTGCCTACCAGTGTTTTGAATTGGATTTGAGCAGAAGACAGAATTAACACAGTGAAAATCCAGCCACTGAGCATGATTAATATGGCACTACTTTATATTTTAGTGCTAGCCATAAATCATACTGTAACTGAGTGAAAGTGAATGGAACAAAAAACTTCAATGTGACAAGTTATCAGGGCAGGATGAAATTACACCCTCATGGCTATGCATGGTAATAATGTTAAACGGAAGCACTTCTACGTTAACCTTTCCTCAAACAACCTCCAAAAATGATTTTCTGTATCAAAGTTTGTGACACATTGACTCCTGCCACATGATTAATGCTGTTGCTGTGTGTTCATGAATTGTTTGGCATTAATACTCAGATGATGCCTCTGGGGGTAAAACATCAGCTGTTCCTCATCGGCTGGAGTCTTCCTGTTTGCAGACTGTTATGACACAGCAAGCCCTTGAGATTCTTTGACCAGATTGTGTTACAGGGCGTCAGCGTCAGTTTCAAGTCACTAGCTTTTTCTTTATATTGAAATGCAAATGTGCTATGAGACTAAAGTTGGGAGGATAAATCATTATGCCAAGTCATTATGTTATTTTAACAGAAACTGTGTTTTGGTCTGGGTATTCAAACATATTCTTTCCAGCTTTACTTTTGTGTTACAACAAATTTATTTCATTAACATTTTGTCAAATATTTCATCCATCTAATTGTACTTTCTCATAAAGAAGCAGAAGTGCTGCACTGTGGTCGTTATTTTGTTCGCCCTGTATTGTACATATATTTTCAAAAAATATATATACTTATCGGATTCTTATCTCATAGTCAGGAGGCAAAAGTTATTCGAGTTGACATTTCAATTTAGGAAACAGAGCAAAGACCTGAGCAACAGCTTCTCTGTGTGATCCACAGTGACAGTGTGTTTACATGAAGATTTAAACAGACAAACTGAAAACTCTGGAACAGCTATTGGTTTGCCTAACAACACACTTAAAGTCGCTGTCGGGCGGAAATCTTGTATGTCCAAAACTGTTATTTTTCAGGAAATAGAAAAAAGAACCTCTGTTCCAATGGATCCAATGTAGTTATTATTTAGTCCCAAGCTTTCTTATTCTTTTCATTATTTGATATAAATGATACCCACAGACACACACTTTCACTTAAAAACTAAAAAATAACAAAAATAGCAGATCAACAAGCTACATTGCAACACGTTGTGAGCTTGTAGATAAGCATTTTTGCTACTTATGTGTGACACTGTAGTTTGACAAAGTAGGGCATTCATTTACAAAAAAAAACATTAAAAGTAAAAAAGCTAAAATATGGAGATACAAGGTTTCTATTTGTTTCCCCATTAGCTACTACCTTAGCAGCAGCTACTCTTCCTGGGGTCCACACAGAAATAAATTACATTACATAACATGAAAACATTTTACATGACAGTATCAAAAACATTTTAAACACTTAAAATACAAATGGAAAATATTAATCAATCTTGATTATATGGTGTAGTAGCCTAAATTATAAATGTCACATCTTAATGATACCTCAACAACCAAATTCAAACAAATTCAGGTTTACAAATACAGTAATACTATGTAAAAACATTAAACAGAGTGCAGTTAGCCATTATCAAAAAGCAGATTCCATAAGATGTTTCTTTAATTTATTTTTAAAATCAGATTTACTTGTTGCCTGTACGAGTTGTGATGGAAGACTTTGCAGCTCTTTCATTGCTCTATACATTACTGTGTGTTGCATTGAATTCGTTTTTGAAATGGGAAGCGTAAAGAAACCTTGTGATGAATATCTGGTGTTGTAGGTGTGTTCATCTGAGCTAAACTTCAGCCGGCCATATACAGGACAGCCGGGACCCTAGTTGAAATAATGCCTCTGACAAAAGACAGCAGGGAAATATGAAGTCTGTCCTCCACCAAAGGCCATCCCAAAATGCCATGCATTCTTTTGGTGTTTGTTCTTTTTTCTGTCCGACAGCAACAAAGTGTAACCACACGGCAGAGGGACATAACGACTCACTGCGCGGTCATTAAGACACAATAACCAGACCAGTCTGATACAAGTTTTACAAAGCAGACAAAATGGTCCCTGTGATCTAATGAACAATACATAAACAGCTAAAAGAGTCTTTATGTGGTAACATCTTCATTTCTGGAAATTAAAGTGGCAGATCAAACAAAGGAGCAGTTATCTTACAGTTAAGGGACATTTGGTTCTTTATAAACATTCAAAGATCACAGTCAAACTGCCTGTCACAGTAAATGCGTTCATATGAGTTACTGTTACAATGGTAGTGTGATCGATATTTGTGAAAATGAGAAATTCTATCCCAAAGGCACAAATCAAAGCCATAGAGCTAAGGATCAAAGTTGGATTGTATAAATATCTAGAAAATCTGAAATAAAGTTGTGTTCCCCATAAAATGATTATAATACTGATTTATACTTTTGTATAATGATGTATACTTCTACTTTTGCATACGGGTGTATACTTTTATATACTGATGTTTACTTTTCCTGAAGTGAAACAAGTCTGTTCAACAGTCTAGTCTGCAGACCTGAGCTAGGATCCTGTTATCCTGTCAGAAAACCATATCATGTTGTGTGCAATCAGACTCTTTTAGAGACAAAATCTCCACCTAGACACAACAAAAATGTGGGCTGAAACAATAAGCCTTGTGTGACCGGAACACATACTGTAGGTACATGAAGACTCTGAAGACAGGAACCCAGAAGGATAAAGATAATGAGGCCTGAATTAATTGAAATACTAAAAGTTAATTCATACTTATTCACTCGACAAAGATAACTGATTTATAGTTATGGCCATTTGACGAAATAGAATTGATGCTTAAGAATGTTGAGTGTCTAGAGTTGAGGTATACTGGCTTATTGACACATTTTTTGGGGGGGGGCTTGTGTAGAAACAAATGTTATGTTCACTAATCTGTGAACCTCTTATGCTGGCCAGCTGCATGGCAAAGTGCGGTCACTTTGACAGAGGAATGTTTGTCAGTTCCATCATGATATGCATTAGTCTTCGTTTTGTTTTTGCTGACATTAGTTTTTTCACTCTATGCCTTACCAAACAAACTCATTCTGAACAGTGAAGCAGTCTCCAATTTTAAACGGTTTTGACATATTATCAATAACATTTACTGGACTTGGCAGTCTTCTCTCCTGTCCAGTGAGATATTTCTTCCATGCAATATGTGATTATATCAACTTTGATCAGATTTAAGTATTTTAGGATACAGTGCCCAGATTTGATCAGGGATTGTTTAGAAAGTTGTGAGTTTAGAAATATAATTCTGGGTTTCACTGCATTTAGAGTATTTTATGATGTTTTCAGGATTCAGGATTAAAATATGATTTTAAAAGCATGCCTTTCAATTGTCGTTGTGTGTGGAGATGTATCATCCATGCAGGCGCAGACATTAGACTCATTTGTAACATAGGTAAGATAACCCATTGTACAAAAAGTGCACTGTACCGTACTGTACGGTACAGTGTACCTATGACAGTATAGTAGTGGACTGGGTGGTATACTATATTGTTTGATATACTATACTGTATGGTATATCTTGAAACAGTCACAACACAACATGAAGAACATATTAATTAGTTTAACTGTGGCTAGTTACTTCACCTGTACACTATTGTTTGCTATCTAAGGTCTAGGATGGCTGTGTTTGTCGGCCCCAAAAATATAGATCTTGAAAACTAAATTTATTTCTGTTATGGTAAGATATTTCATTTTATTTGAACTTTTAACCTTTTGTTGTTATTTACGATATGTGATGATAACCCTCAGAGTATAGGCAATGACCTTCAAATAACCCACTCCCCCACAGTTCTAGCACTAAAGATAATCTTTTACTATTTCTTTCCTTTTAAGTCCACACCAATGATTTGCAATGCAACGAGTTGCATCTTGCAACCAGTTACAGTGGTCTGAACTGACCCATTGCAGGTCAGCACATTTTTTGGATTCTGTTGCAAGTGATTGCAACTTCGACTGGGCTTTACTCCCATTAGCAAGAGCACAAGTTTCTAAGAATTTTGAGTTGGTTGTAGCTTTTAAGGGCCATCCACACCAAGAACGGAAACTATAATGATAACTATAAATATAACGTTTTAAAAACCAGTGGAAGAGAGGCGAAGAGGAGAGTGCAGGCAGGGTCAGAAATGACTACATTAGAGGATCAGCCCAGGTTAGAAGGTTTGAGAGGCGAGGTTGAGATGGTTTGGACATTTGAAAAAAGGAGGGATGTGGGGTACATTGGGAGAAGGATGCTGAAGATAGACCTGCCAGGAAAGAGGAGAAGATGAAGGCCAAAAAGAAGGTTTAAGGATGCGATGAGAGACGACGTGCAGGTGGCAGGAGTTACAGAGGAAGACGCAGAAAACAGATCCAGATGGATGCTGATGATCCGCTGTGACAACTCCGATGGGAATTAGCCGAAAGAAGAAGAAGAGTTTCTGGTTATTTGAGTCTCACCTCTGTAAAATTGTTTTGCTTTTGCTTTTTGTGTTATCCTTTTAGCACCATTGTATAATCGTACCAAGTATTCAATCAATCAATGATTTCCTGACCATTATGCTGGTGGTCAGCAATTATCCTCCAAGTAAATGTCCTGGGAAGTACCCCAAGATTCTATTTTGGTGTCCAGTTTTGTTCACTATTTATTTTTTACCTTCAACCTTTTGCAGACAACATAATTGTCTACTCCTTTGCAGCTCCCCTTTCTGGAGTCTTCTAACTCCTCCTCTACCACTCTCCAGGCAAAAATGGGATTGGTTTTCAAGATTTTGGCTTTGACTATCCATTCCTGACACTATACCTGACAAACTACCTCACCAAAGTGAGTAAAACACCCACAGCCACAATGCTAGAGGGAGCGACAACAACAATCTGGTACCACCTGCCTATAGAACAAACATGGGGTAAATTATCGTTCTACTGCACTGCCATCAAAGTGTAGAATGCCCTGACACCATCCTTAAAAAATGTCTGGCTTCCCTCAAAACAGGCCTGAAAATAAATCATTCATGAGACCAAAAGAGGAGGTGAACTCACTTTTTTTTCTTTTCTTTTTCTACTTTGTACATATAGTGTTTTATATTTGTTGATGATATTGTACTTTGGTGTTATTTTTATGCTATGTTGATGATTTGAATACAGACCACAATGGAAACAAGTCCCCAGGACTTTTTTGTGTTATCCTTTTAGCTCAAAATGTCTGACTGTACCTAGTACTGTTTACATTTATGTCTAATAAAAGTATTTAATCAATCAATCAATCAATCTACCATGTTTTATTTGAATCCCTTACACATCGCAGTCACTTACTGTATATGACTGGGCAGGTCTGGCTTCATTATCTCACCACAGATGGCTTCATTGGCACATTTTCATTTTTAAGGCATCATTAGGCAACTGCTTGGCTTTTTAAATTGCCTTTTTAAGTTGAAAACAAGTTCTTACAATCTCCATTCCACAAACCTGCCACTTTTTACAGTTTCTCATCCATCCACACAATTTGGAGTGATGGCTTTTAGTTTTTATGCTCCATGATAGTCCTGGAATCAGCTCCAGAATGAAATTAAACGGGAGTACCTAATCCCTTTGGGGATTAAGTCAACTTTTCACAGTTTACTTCAGATTCTAAACATTTTGCCCTGTTTTACTCAAGTTTGTATTCATGTATTTAGTATTTTTGCTTTGTATTTTTTCCCCTGCTTGTTTGCTTTATTAGCCAGGGGCTCCCTTGTAAAATAGTTTACAATCTCAGTACGCATAACCAGTTCTGTCTGCTTGACCTGTGGTTCTGTCAGTGATGGAAGACGTATTCAAGTTTTTTACTTAAATAAAAGTATCAATACCACAATGTAGAAATACTTTGCTATAAGTAAAAGTCCGGTATTCAAAATGTACTCAAAGTACCAAAGGTAAAAGTACTCATTATGCAGAATGTCCCATTTCACAAGTTTTCAAAATGTATAAAAATCTTTTGAAAATAGCAGATCTACAAGCTCACAATGTGTCGCGAAGCATTATGAGCTTGTAGATCTGCTATTTTCAAATAGCCGAAGTATGAAGTGGTTAATGCATGTTTTGTAATAAAAAAATAAAAATAAATAAAAATAACTTACTGAAGTTTACAAATTATTGTAGTGGAGTAAAACGTACAATATTTGCCCCTGAGATGTACTGGAGTAGAAGTAAAAGTATTGAAAATGGGAATACTCCGCTGTAAAGTAAAAATACCTCAGAATTGTACTTAATTATAGTACTTGAGTACATCTACTTAGTTACTTTACACTACTGGGTTCTGGATTTTTTTGCCTGCATTGGACTTTTGATTTGTGCTAGCTGGCTTTTGGATATCTTTGTCCTTGTTTTTTATTTTGCCTAATAAATATTTTTTTATTATACCACCTGGTGAGAGATTGTGTTCCCCCCGTCCATCAATGTGTCCATCTGTGCGTTTGAGTTTGCTAAACTTGCACACCGCTGTATGATTCGGCGCCAAACCATGAACGACAACTATGTTATTTAATATTTTTGTGAATGCTTTACCGCAGACCTACTATCACTCCAGAGTACCATAGGAAGGGGGGGCCCCATGATGCCATTATTCATATGATACGGAAATTCTTCTATCAACTATACATACAGGTCTGGGTAAGCCCTTGTGCATAGATAGGTATAGTTAGAAGTACATAATCGGCACATGGGGAATACAGAGGCTATATTTGTATGAAGATGGATCTTCCAAATGTTTATTTCACAGATGTTTCCTTATTCAATCACTGCATTTTATGTAATGTTAAGCTTAATTTATACTCCATCGTGCAACCGGGTCATAAATGCAACATGTTGATGGTTTGTAGATCTGTTCCTTTTGGCAAGCACAACATCTTACTACTGAGTAAAGTTACAGGAGTTTTTCTCCCCTTTTGGGAATGACAATCCTGAATCTGCGATAATTGTTGACATCTACCAGGTGCTTGGTGTTATAATGTGCTAAACGCAGTGTTTCTCGTTTATGCACCATGTGAGAATTGCCTGTGTATGAAGTGAAGGTAGTGCAACATGTGTATCGGAGCCCACAGAGTCTTCTCCTTTGTGCTTTTCTCACAAGTGTGCATGTAAACTTGACCTGGATACGAAGGAAATGGATCCAGTGACAAACTTGGTGAAGTTCTTTACACCCTTCAGTTCCTCATGGACAATGTTGTCATGAAAGCCTCCAGTACAGAGCAGAATGAAACTGCACTGAGAATGGCATTTTGGGACATTTATTCCAGGCCTGGCCTAGCAGAAAAACGAGTGGGACCTTTGAGGGCCTTGATGACTGCTCTGGCCGAGCTGTCTCCTAGCCATCAGTCTGCTTCTCAGTCAGCTAACTTGCACCATAGCCTCCAGCATGTTAGCCCACAGCCACCTTCATACCAGTCAGCTAGCCTCCAGTCGACTAGTCTCCAGTCAGCTAGCCCCCAGCCTGCTAGCCATCCAGTCAGTTAGCCATCTGCCTAGTGTCCAATCCTGCTCCTCTCTGGTCCAGGCCCTCAAGATCTGCTTGAGGTCCCGGCTCCATTCTTAAGATCCCAGGCCACTTGCCTCTGGAGTCTTATTTTGAAGCCTTGAGTTAAGCTTTTTGTCACTTTGTCATATTCAATTAGACCCTCACCATCATGGATTTTTTTCCAGCCATAAGTTACCATATTTGGACAAGAGGGTGGAGCTGGTGGTACAACATGCTATGCATTCATCCTGATGATTGACATGGTAGCAAATTGTCGGGGTCATCCCTATTTTCCCACCTAGCCACGTTCTAAAGCATACCTACTTCATCATCTATTGTACTCTAAATATAGCCTAACCATCATTTATAATGCTGCACTGAAAAAAAGACTTGAAACTAGTGATTGAGAACATAAAGTCATCAGGGAAATGTTTACTGAGGTAATAAATCAAGTCAGAAGTATTCCATTCCTGCATATCTCCCACACCTGCTGTGGAGATTCTCAAGCCTTGTACGTCCTGCTTATTTTGCCTGATAAATTATTTGTATTGAACCTACTCTGCCTCTGGTCATCTGCATTTGGGTCCTCTCCCAGCTGACACATAGTGACATCCATCACACCTGGGTGCACCAGCACTGCTTAATCACGGTCTGCACGGGTACATAGTGTGTTGAAAATGGACAGGCAGGTGACGCAGGGCGAAACAGCGAGGACAGTGAATCATGGATATAAATCAGGGCATCCCGGCCGCTACATCACCTCTCCTCTGAGAGGAGAAGGCTGTATGCTGATGGCTTTATGATGGATGACTGATTCAGAATCCATCAGACCCAGTGATGAATCATTGCAAGGTGGACCACGACTCATGCTCGGGCTAAAAATGTTGGCTCAGGGATTTCCGTAAAGCATTCTTTGTCGCAGATGAAGCTGTTGCGGCGGGGATCTATACTGATGTTTTATGTATCATCTGTGAGTTTAGATGGGCCTCTGTTTGGCTGGGCAAGTGGTGGAAAGTAACTAAGTGCATTTACTCAAGTAAAGTATATTAGTTTTGGGGTATTTTTTACTTTAATGGAGTATTTCGAATATTGTACTTTTACGCCACTATAATGAATTGAAAACTTTAGATACAAGTTACTTTTGATTGTTATTATTACAAAACAAATTAACCACTTCAGCCCTACTTATACTTTGGCTATTTGAAAATAGTTGATCTACAACCCCCCAACGTGTCTGACTTGTTGTGAGCTTGTAGATCTGCCATTTTCAAAAGAATTTCAACTTGTGAAATTGGATTTCGGCATAATACTTTTGTGCTTTTACTCAAGTCAATTTTTTATACCAGACTTTTTGCTTGTAACTAAGTATTTTTACATTGCTGTATTGATACTTTTTTTTTAAATGGAGTAGGCCTACTTCCATCACTGGAGTTCAGATGGGCTTCTGTTTGGCTAGGGTAGTTCAGCGGTTAATCTCTCAAGAACAGAAATCAGAAACAGCAGAGGTCGCTGTTTTTCATTTTCTGTGGGGTCTGGCTACGCGAGACTATTCAGCGGTTAACTTGTGCAGCCAAACAATCATTAAAGGTAGGGTAAGTGATTTGCTTTGGTTAAAATAAGTGTTAAATAGCTCTATATTGTGATAGTACTCATTGCTATAGAGTGTTTGTTCAGTATTAGGAGTCTCCTTGTCTCTCCAGCTCTTTATTAAACAGAAAATGCATTTTCGTTTCAGTTTCAGTTTCAATTCCAATTTTATCCAACCAGGACAGAGAACTCAATCAGGATATAGATTAAACAAGTGAAATTGGAAGTGATGACACTAAGAAATGAGCAGACAAAATTGGAACTGGAACACTATAACAATTAAGCTTAAAAATGGGTAGAGATTTTGACACCTACCGAAAAAAGTATTTTCTGTTTATTAAAGAGCTGGAGAGACAAGGAGACATCTGTTACTGAAAAAAACACTATATAGCAATGATTACTATCAGAATATAGTATTTTAACCTTTTAACAAAATACTTTTTGTTTTAACCAAAAAATATCACTTACCCTACCTTTAACATGATGAATTTGTGATTTTATCAGAACAGTCAAATGTTGTTTGCAAATCATGTATGTGTGTTTTAATATGCCTGGAGCATAACATATATGGCGCCTGAGCCTTTGTTCAATACCATGAGTATCAGTGAGTTTAGAATTAGGTGGTTTAGTTTAGTTCAATTACAACATAGATATTATCTCAATTGTACTGATGCAGTAAAGCCTACCTTTCTGGTGCCTCACACAGCAAAAAAACAAACGCTAATAAAGTCTCAGGCTGCTAACAACTGATTTGAAAATATATTGTAAGGACATTCATGAATATAAATGTTTAACTGATATTTTCTCTTTACCATTTCTAACAGAACCCTGGTTTGATAGTATGTCCCTGTTACAGAATGTCTGAATGTCTTCTTAAAGACTGACTCTGTATAAAATGTCTTTGTTAAAGCAATGACTCAGGAAATATACTGTACAAAAGAAATTGCTCTCTTCTGGGCAGGAGTCAGGAAATGAGAATTGAATTGGGGGCACTTAGAGTGAGTGCATTTGGCAGTGGCCCAAATAATGAGGCCTAAATTACAGTCGCCAATGCTTTTTAATCATCTCAGTCACGGATAGGCCTAATGTCAAATATCAGCAAGCTAGCTCAGTGAGCTGCTTAGACTGATTATTCTTCAGATCAGTCAAAGTCAACATGATAGGAATTTTGTTTTTTAATTAAAGGAGTGACATTATTTTGGCGGGGAAGAGGAGAAGATGGGTTCAGTGCCCCGTTATTGTTTGTGGCTATTTCAATCCATCAATTTAAATCTGTCTTGCTTAACATTTCTAGTCCGATTAAGTTTCCATTTTCTTGCCCTACACACCTCATGGTTACATTATATGATTAAAGTGTCAAGTAACCCTCTCTCGCCAGGAACATCACATTACACCACTTTACTTCCAGAAACAATGTGTTACTTAACCGGCAGGATGTGCAAACAGCATATTTGTGGGGAGGGTAAGGTTATGCAACCTATACTTGTCCATTCAATGTGGCTGAGATCAGAGCAGAAAAGCCTAACTTATACTTCACCGTACTTAATGGTGGCAGAAAATAATGGATTTTGTTTTGGCGAGCAACGTGGGGCATGCACACACTGATTCCTGTTTTCCAGACACAGCAGGTTATATAGGCTGCACTCCACTACAGTAAGCATTCTGCACAGAAACACATAAGCCATTATACATCTCACTCCAGCGCCAGGCAAGATGACATGCCTGTCCCCCACGACGGCACTTGGCCGTATTTCTTACATATCACAGCTAACGTTACATCGCACATGAGATGAATGTAGCGAAATACCCTTCAGTCAGGGGCCATTTGCATAACCGTGTGCAAGAGTTATGCTGCTGATGTCAGCTAAAATACTGATAGATGGGTTTAATTCCCCAGAGTGAGTTAGTGTGTAAGGATAGAGGCATAGTGGCAAGAGCTAATACAGCTCAGGGTTCTTTGTGTAACTGTGAAACAACCACATTGCAAGGTGCTTCATACTGGATGAGATGTGAATGTGGATTACAGCCAAAGAGCCAATCAAAGCGGGGGGGGGGGGGGGGGGGGGGGGGGCTGGGGTGTCAGGTCAAGAGGTCAGCTGTTAGATTGCATCCCTCAAGGCCATTGACTCCTGGTTTGAAATTGAACTGAGTGATTTTTCAATTATATGGCTATAGCCATTATAACAAATTATTCTGGTTTAGCCTCAAGGACAGTTGAATGTATGCATTATTATAGATATGTTGAGCACTGATTACATACCATTTAGTTAATATATATGGTGTGCAAATAATACACAGACACATCTATGGTTGTGTATTGCATGGTCTTTTTCTTTATGTTTATGTTTATCTATTTGACATGGACATCACAATCACATTGGACGAACCAGATGCTTTGCTTAAAGTGTATATAGCACCAGTGCTAGTTTTCAACACCTGTGTTAACAGTACCCCTACAACAAGTATGACATTGACATTTCCTCTCACAGGTCACATGAAGAAAACAATCTACTTTTTTATGGTTGACCCTGTCAAGGATGTAAGTGTCCAAACATAAATAACACACGCTTCCACTTAAGTTTTTTGACCTCAGTCATGCTGAAGAAGAACCACTGATCCTCACATTTGTCTTCCAGACATTTACTGACATTGATCCACCAGTGTGCCCTCGTCCCCATCTCTAAGTCTCTAGACCATAATGTCTGCATCATCTTCATCCCTAGCCCATCTTACAGCTTCCATGTAACTGGGTTCTTAATGGTGCTATATTAGCAGGCCCAGTACTCAAAGATGACATTTGATCTTCACTCAAGCTCCATTGCCTCATCACTACCCACAGGGGAATAGGACCAGTGCTCCAGTTCAATGACAATGCGCGAAAAGAACACACATTGATGCTTTTTCTGCGTGGCTCAGTGCCAAATTTCTTGTGCTCACTGCCAGTAGGCCACAGAAGTACCTGTGCTATTATTTTAACAGGTCCTAGACTTTTTGAAAAATGTAACATTCATTTTATAAGGGAAGTCAATCTCATTGGGCTGAAACCTTTCCCAAAGTTGGAGTCATGCTTCATAGATAATGTCATAGACACTTACGTCATACTATGCATGACTGGTGTCACAGGCTAGCCACGAAGTCCAAGATCCCCACTGGAGCCATGCTGCTCTATAGCCTGGCATGGCCAGACTAATATCACTGCATAGATATTAGTCTGGAATCTCTGTGTGGAACCTGCATTTCCAAGGGACGGATTCAAATGTTTACAGGCTAATGCTGCTCCCATGTGGATCCCGAGATTTTCTATCCACTACAAAAGAATTACTACTGTGATTGTATGGAAGGGAAATGATTTTAATTCCATCACCCTTTGAAAGAGGGCCAGTATATTTATTGCCAGAATAGCATTATTTTACCATCCCCAAGGCATGCCATACAAAAAAGCAGCTAAAGACCTATCTCTTTAAACTAGCCTTTCTCTAGCACATGTTCAACTTGAAATGTTTCGCATATCTGTTTTTTATGATTGGGGGGAAATACGGTTATTATGAAAGTATGAATGATGACTTGTTATTGTTGTCGTTTTTGTTTAGCAACTGTGAAGCACTTTGAATAACATGCATGTGTGAAAGGTGCTATACAAATAAATATTGTATTATTATTATTATTATTATTATACAGAGCCATGGCGGAGGAATAAAGAAAAAAATCATGGATATTTTTTTTGTTTTTGTCGCATTCCTAAGCCAATAATATGATGACCGGCAGCGGTTCGGGTATAGGAGACACAAAGAGTCTCCATTGTGTCTCCTACCGGAACCGCTGCCTACCAGTCCGCTGGTCATCAAATTATTGGCTTAGGAATGCGACAAAAACTAAAAAAATATCCATGAATTCAACTCGACTAATCGATAGAAAAAATAAGTGTTGGGGTGAACTATCCCTTTAAGTGGTTAACTAAGTAAATGCAGTAGTAAGTATATAAATAATAAATAGTTGCACTTTTTCTTTCACTGAAACACTGAAATCACTGACCTCTAAAGACATCCCCCATGTTGCTGCACCGGTCATGAGGTGAAACAAGGGGAGGGAGAGAACAAGTTTAAGATGGATTTTTAAACCCTAAAGACACCCCAACAATTGTGCAACTCAGTATTATTTTGTGCACTTTTTTGTGTGACCAGCCCAGTCAAATCGGCCCACGTCTTGGAGTCATGGAGTCCACGCCTCTCCCTTCTCTGTCCTTCCAGTTCAGCTATTCAGGAAAGGTAATTATTGCTGTCACAGTCCAACTTATGGGTGATGAGTGTGAGATGGAGCCTGGGGCACTCTGTTCTCTTTAGGGCCAGGGCGTACATACAGTATGCCTCGCCTCTCATCTCTTAAGTGCAGTATGCAGGCTGCCCACCACTGGCCATTACTGAGCAGGCTTTTAAATGCCTGAGTTATGTCACCAATAATCAGGGCCATATATCGCCACACCCTCTTATCTGAAGATATGTGTTGGGGTTTTTCCAGCAGTTAAAACAGAACAGACCTGTCCCTTAATTGTATTTAAAATACGTGAAAATAGAAGATAGGCCACCTCGAGTAGTTTATCTGTTGTGTAGATACAGATCAATGCCAACACACCATTGGACCGATGTGTTTAATAATGTCTACTCAGGCTTTTGTGACCACCCCAGACAGTTTTTAAGTTGCTTAATTCAATATTTAGATATTCATTCTATCAGACACAAATCCATTGTAACTTCAAACTCCATTTTAACCATGATAGATTCTTCAAAAAACAACCGTCCTTGGTTCTGGAGACTTTTTTCATTTATTTTTTATAATTAAAAAAAAAAAGGAATAAATACAAATACAAAACATTAATGAAAAAGGTAATCGGAAGATTACGTTAGGAGGGCAGTATGAGTCACAAGAACAGGTGTTTTTGATTAATCTATCATGGTTGAAATGGGTTTGTATAGGAAAGGGGTGTGTCTGATAAAATGAATATCAAATATCTTAATACTGAATCAGGCAACTTAAAACTGTCTGGGGTGGTCACAAAAGCCTGAGTAGATGTTAAAATGACCCCAAACATGTTTGAAAGTGAAATTCCCTGAAACACATTGAACCACTACCCCCACCTACTGGCACAAGTCATTAACTGTATGGCTACAACCAGTCTCATTCATGTTTTTCATTTTCAGAAATGATTTACACTCACGAGAACAGCTGGACTTTTTAATAGACTCTTCCAAGTCACAGACAAAAAAGATTTTATATGACCGAAATCATTGCATTTGCATTATTATAAATATATGAAATTTCATATATACTTTTTTTTATACACAAGAAATTCATTGTAAAGGTCCCTCAATTGAAAAATAAACATGCAACTGAGCTAAAGATTAAATGACAATCTGTAAAAATCATAATAGCATTTTCTTTAGAAAAGTAAACAATTTAAATATGTGTTGTTATACAATCTATTTTAAAAGGCTGTTGGTATAAAGTTGAAAGACTGCTTTGATCAAGACATATTGCAAAACAGACACCCTCTGATTATAGATACTACAGAATATCAAAGAACCATCAAAGTGAGTCCACACAGTGAAAAAGTATATTATTTCGATGTTCAATTAAATAAGCAATACAAAAAAATGGCAAAATTAGCAAACAGTAGCATACAGTAGATGTGCATTTACAAAATATATATATTTTTTGTTGTAAAAGCTAAAACATACAAATCTGTCTAAAAAATCTGGAGTGTGATTCCCTGGCGAACGGAAGAAAAGCAGACAGGGACCCGTGGACACCGGTCACATGATACCGGTATCAGCCTGGCGATGAGTGTGAGCGATTAACTGGAAGACTTGAGAAGCTGAAAAATGAGATCCCACTCGTGTGCCGATTCTTGTGGTCATTCTGTTGTCCCATCTCTCATCTCACTCTCTAATTCACAATCTCCACCCTCTATCCTTTCTCCCCCCATACAGCTTCTTTTTCTTTTCTCAGTGCCAGTCCTCATCATTCTCATCTTCCTCCTCCGAGGATTCATCCTGGCTACTGCCTTCTGCCGCCTCTGTCACTCCGTTTCCCTTACCGTCCTTATCGGCCCCTATGGCTGCTGCCTTCAGTTTCCTGGCCCGAGCCGCGGCTACCTCCGCAGCCACTGCACGCTCCTCCTGCTCTTTCTGGCGCAGCGCTGCGGCCTTCTTCTCTTGTTCAGCGTGGCTCTTCATGTGGGCGCTGCGGCTCTTCACTTTGTAGAACACCCTAGAGTTCGGGGGATGAATTGCACACGATTAATAAAAGGAACATTCAATCCACATTATTATATATTTTTCTTATACAATGTGAGTGCTTATAAGTCTATTTGTTCTTAAACTTATTATCATGTAAAAACAATAATATGGTGAATCCAGTGCTACCTATATTTTAAAAAGGTACTTCACACATGTTGCAAACAGTAAAGTTTAAATCTGAAAGTGTAAAACTTTACGTAAAAAGGTCCACTTTTACAATTCAGGATTAAGGAATACATTTTCTGGATTTTACTGTGCATAATATGTATACAGATACATACATTGTTTAATGACATAAAGATCACAGTATATATATAATTATTTTTTTTAATTATATTATTCTGCTCTAACAAAGTCACACATACTTAAGTCACACATACTTAAAACACACACAAACCTGCTACACTTCTTGCATGGAAACACTCCCTCGGGGTTCTGTGGGGGCTTTGGTGGGGCTTTGTTCTTCTTTCCTGTGGATTCGGGACGAGGCTTACGAGGTGCAGAGAGAGGTGTTGACTCCGTATTTGCAGAACCCTGTTCTTTCAGCACTGGCGCTGTTACGGCCTACAACATCAGACATGTTTCATTTCACCACACTAACTAGATCCAACTGTTGAAAAATCACTTTAACAGTGTAGCTTTATTACTAGAGCGCAAACCAAATCAACGCTCACTCCTTGCTGCAGCCGTCCTATTCAAATCTGACCGCAGGTCCTCTGCTGCATGTCCTTCCCCATCTCCCTCTCCTGCCATTTCCCATACCTCTTCACTGTCGCTATCAAATAAAGGCCTGAAAATGCCCCCCAAAATAACTTAAAACAAACGAAAAAACACATCAGCGTAGCTTTATTACTACTATACCAGCCCTTAGTCAAAGCAGTTCTTTATGGAGTTTTAACCAGCAGGATATTTCTGAGAGGTGGGGTTTATGGCTCCATGGCAAATCAGCAAATCAATCATTTGATGGTAAAGAATAACAAATATATACTATAACTTCTGAATGTATCCATTGTCTTTATAGCGTTTGTCTATAGTCTGTACTTACGAGTGCAATTCCTAGAATACAGTCTGAAACAAAACCACAAAAGTACCGGTCCCAAACGAATGCTGCAGAGTCCTAATAATGATGACATCTTGGATATCAACTACAACGATGGCAGAAAGTTACGCAACGTTTTTTTGTTTTTGTTTAATTGAAAAGGTTACACAGTATGACTCTTCCTTCTCTTAGCGTTTGAGATAGATTTAACTGAATGTTTTCTCTAAATGCAAGCCCTGTTGTCTCATGCTGTAGTACTAGATTACTAGATCGATGGAGGACGTGGGCTTTTGGTTGCACATGTTTGAACATTATTTGATTTGTTAACTTTGTTTGCTGTTGTAATCGCAATTTTGAAATGACTCAATAGGATGTCATGTTCTCATTTATCTGCCTGTAATGCTGTCTAACCTACTGTGCTTCTTTGAGAATTAATACATTTATCTGCAATTGATTATAGTTGCATATTGTAGCCTATGTTATCCACCTTCCCTTTTCTTGTATTACGGCGCAATATAGCGATTTCTCAATAGACTCATCGGCCGGTGTCTCCCCCTCCCTAGCTGAAATTTTGCCCACCAAACATGAAAATCCTGGCTATGCCACGGCACTGGTATGACTTTGCATTATCTGCTGTAATTTGACAGTGAGTAGAGACAGGAAAGGCAGGAGAGAGAGAGGGGATGATATGCAGCAAAGGGTCTCGAGTGGGATTTGAACACAACCAGCTGTAGCAAAGTAAAATAAAATAAACCAACATTATCTGAGAATATAAATTGTCCCTGGTGTATGTGGTACACTGAACGACTCTACAGCAACTATTATTATTATAAATATATATGATTATTTTCCGTAGCTGTGAGTGTTCGAATCTGGTTTGTGGCCAGATGTCAACTATGAGATACAAATAAATGTCTCCAGTCTAAATTGGTCCATAACAAACATTTACCGGTCATGGTGAAATACTTACATAGTCATGAACCTGTAGTGAATGAGTCACACTAGCCATGTTGACAGCTTGGTTTTGGTCATATGAATGCTCCTTCTTATCATCTCCCTCCACCTCTCCTTGAGTCAATTTTGATTGAGAACTCTGTGGCAGAACATTTGGGAAAACATCAATCTTTGTTCAGTTAACAAAATATATGGTAGCAACAACTTCCCTTTTGCAAATGTAGTAGAGTAGCCCTGGAGGTAGACCCAGTAGCTGAGTGATAGATATTTAGTTTCTCTCATTTGGGAGACAATGGGTTGAAATCCAGGTGGTTACACAAATGCATGCAATAAATTAATTGTTGAAATAATATAATTCCCTTCAATTGATCTTCTCTCAGCCCCTTCATAGTGTATGTGTATTTTAATAGGTGAGCACTGGCACCTAGCTTTGAAGGGGATTCACCTGTTTAGTTGAGAGTATTTGATTCTCAAATGTACACAGACACTTACGGTATGTAGTCACATTTTGGATCAAACTAATAAAGCATAACCAGTAATAACTATCAATGGTAGAAACAATGGTGAACAAAATAAAAACAACAACAAACTACTCTACCTTGATATCTACCATTGCCTCTGTGCCCTTCTCCTCAGGTGAATCTGGAGGGCCGTAAGTCAGAGTCCCACTGCGACCGATCTTCACCTGTTTCTTATATGTGTAGTAGAATTCTACACACTGAGCCACAGTCTTGGTCTGCACCTTTAAGTTTGAATAACATGTATACAGTAAAATCAGCAGTGTTCATTTAACTCGACATCGAAGAGTGTATAAATGGAATCAAATTGTACACTCTTTATAGTTAAATTAACACTAGATTTTACTGTTCATGTATGTACATGTAGATTTATCTCACTGTTTAATAGGTAAGGTGCTGTGTTAAAGATGTGTTTTATGATCTTGATTCTTACATGAAAAAAAATTGCATCCACATTTTACATGAAAACAACAATGCATGGGTAGAAGCAAGTACTTTCAATTAAGCGAAACAGCGTACCAATTTCTGCACCTTAATGAAGTCCTTCCTGTAGGCAGAGATGCCTTTGTTGAAGTAGCGCTTCTCTGATGCAGTCCAACTATCTGAACCTGAGAGTAAATCAGAGACAATACTATGGTCACAAAAATTCAATTTCAGCATGCATAAGCAAAACTATGGGGCTGGCCTGGCTGCAGCCCCCCTAGCGGCAGGTGGCTGAATAGTATTTTAGTAGCCCCCTCAGTTTTATGAAGCCCTAGATTTAGTTGAAACAGATCGAATACAAAGAGAGCATGCACAGAGAGAAGCCACTCTCATTGTTGATGCTAACCTTGCATCCATTTTACTGTATAGTGCTCATATCCGGTCTAGAGCCCGCCTACTGTATCCATTAATTTCCACACACGCACGCACACATACGTTTCTGTATCCGTTCTAGGCCGGATATACAAACTGCAAAGCGAAATGATCCCAGTATGCTGGCAAACTAAACTTTTCGGCCCTGAATGCGGTTCAACTCCATAAACAGATCACGCCCGGAATTACAGCCGTCTTTGAAAAACATTCAACTTTGCCCAGATTTCTGACAGGATTGCATGCCCCAACGAGGGGGCTTTTCAAAGAGGTTGAGACATTTGATGAATGTTGTTTATGCCTGTGCCTTCCTGCGTCAGCTGCCTTGTCAGAAGAAATCATTCTGTTTACACCGTAGAACCTGATGAGCCAGAAGAGGATGGTTGACACATCTAGCTGTAATGCATGTGTAAAGTAACAGTATCATGCAAGACATTTTATTAGCAACACACCGGAATGCAAGGCTAGGTTTGGTGCATTAATTCCAGGTACAGTAAGACATCACATGGCTTTATTAATCAACACTGCTGCTGTGCAGTTACAAACCAAAAGATGCATAGACAGCATTTTTTTGGTTTTGTTTGCTCAGACTATCGTGGGCTTCTTGTTGTTCTGCCACTGTGCAACTAGTGTTTTGGTTGTAAGTGTATTAGTTTATTCTGCACCTGGCTTTGTTGTGAACAGTGCACCTCATGGAGGTATAAGGTGCACCTGCTGTATGACGCATCATGTGTGCAAAGAAAAAGATGTCAAACATTAGTTGACAGCCTCGAAGATAGTTGGCAGCCTCCCAGACCCTCCCTTACTCAATCTGTCAGGGTGGGTGTAGGGAGCGAGGGAGAACGTTTTCAGGTCAAAGGGAAAGGAGTCTGGATGTCTGTTTACAAGGGTGAATATGTGGCATACGACATGGCAAATTTACAATTTGAAAAACAGCTCTAATGTTCATCGTTTAAAAGTGATACTTGTTCCTCACCTGAGTAGTGATAATCTGCCAGGTGATGACCTTTGGGGAAGACACGTTCTCCAATCATCAAAAGTCTCAACGTCTCCTAGAAATCAACATGATTCCGTCCAGTGAACAAACTGAGTGCCAAAATCGATGATGAGACCACGACTAGTAGTAATTGACCCAGTGAACTATGGGTCACTATACTCACCAGGATGTCACCCCCACATGTATGCATACAGTGTAGAAACAGCTCCTGATTGGTTCCTCCACCATGGAGCACACTGGAACAAGCCAAGCTCATCATATCCTCCACTACAGTATGTAGAGAAAATTAAGATATTTTAAAGGAATAAGTTCAGACGAGTTAAAGATCCAATCTGTCATGCAAAAATAAACAAATGCGTAGCTCCACCACCAAAAAATTATAAATAGCGTAGTGTTTTATTCTTTAGTTGATTGACTCAGCTCAAGATAGGACTAAACAATAGACAACAGTTTGTATTTTCTGTATTTGGGGACATAAGTCTGTTTTGTTTTCATTCATATCCGTCTTTAAGAATGTATGAGAATATTACCCTATATGTTCAAAAATCTAAACAATCCTAGATTGGGCCTTAAAGGGAAGTAGTAACACACAAAGTGGATAAATCAGGGATTATTTATTAACCCATTAAGACCTGAGGCCGATTCTACAAATGTCTTCTAGATCCTAACAGTTTTCTGAAAAACCTATGTTGCTATATCAGTGGTGCTCAAAACGTTTTCATGTCAAGGAGAAAAGGACCCTCAAAATTATATGCAAATGGCAGCACACCCGCCATCTCAAAATATTTTGTTCCAAGGACCCCCAGAAACAAAGTTTGAGAATATATATATATTCAAAGATTTGCAAAAAAAAATCACGATTTTTGAAAGATCGTGACACACACTCATATATATAGCTAAAATCTAAAATAACACAGATGATTTTCTTGTTTTAATGGGTTAATGAAATACAAGGCACTCACTGTTCTGCTGGTCTACGTTCTTGAAGTGGGATTCCTCCAAAGGCAACCACACCACGTCAGCCTTGTGCAGGTCAAACTGAGAGGCATCCCGCCCCCGCAGCTCTGGAACCTCTGCCTGGTACTGAAGGCCAATGTTGATCCGCCTGACCAAGTCCAAAACCAAGACAAATATTACAAGTATGAAGAGACTTGATTCATGAATTATTGCAGGTGCAACAAAATTACAACTTGAAAAAAAATAGAAATACATTGAAAAGAGTATCCACAAGAATAATTTAGGACAAAGAGAGACATTTTAACCTATACTACTACAGAAACAGAAGCGATGAAGACACCACTAAGATATTGTAGGTGAGTGAATAGCAATTCTTATTATAAAAGGTGCAGAATTGCAATCAGATAATGTACTGTAACCGTAACAATAAGTCAATGTCTTAATTTTGTGTATCCAGTCAGTTTCTGAGGGTCCAGGAGGACATTTTCAACCACAGAAAACAAGTGTGGATTGTACTCACGGTTCAAAACACACAGGGGCAGCATCAGTGATCAAGGGCAGGACTGGAGGTGTGATGTCTGAACCGACTGAACTGGCTGAAAAAGACACATGGAACAGAGTGCTTTTAGAGACACTCTCCAAGATAATTTGAGTAATATGCACATGCACTGTAAAATCCTGAGTCTTAATTTAATGTTGAGTGTGTACAAGAGAGTGCATCTTAGAATTCAATTAACATTGAGGATTTTACTGCATAGCCATGAAATACAACAAGGGCCACGGTGACACCTACTGGAGCGCAGGAGGCTACGCACAGCAGACTTTGGCGTAGCTGGTGGTGGCAGGCTCTGGTTGCCTGCAGCTATGTTAGACAAGAAGGTGGAGAAGAAGAGTCCTGAGCCTTCACGCACAGGAGACAGGATGGGCGGAGGTGTATAGGGGATGAGGTCATGATCCGGAAGGCGCACCGGAGAGCGCAGGTGGCTCTGGTAGTGAGTGATGCTGGAGTAGACTGAAGGAGCGATGAACGATGATGGTTTTGGTGGAGGGATGAAGAGGGGCTCAGGTCGTGGCCGGCGCTTGAATTTGGACTTCCCATCCTCATCCCCGTCCTAGTGCAGAGTAAGACATGTTTCAGAGGAATGTCAAGGAGGGAAATAATCCCCCACAAATACAAGCGTTTCTGAGGAAGACAATACTGTGACCAGATTTAGGGGCCGGAGATAAACACACAGTTACTGGTGACTCTAAATTAACCTTTTAAAAACCTGTTGTGTTAGTAGAAAACATTGAGAAGGCACAACTATGTCAATAGGGGTCAAATCGATAACCCAAATTTAATCTCGATCTTGTCCTTGCCGAACCAACCTGGCAGATGTTCTCTGACAGGGTGTTTTTAAGTGAACGGCGACGAGCCACAATGACGGAGGTCTTGTGGTCATGCTGAGCAGGAGGATGCTCACTCTGACCAAGTCTTCCCTGAGGGCAGGGACCTGGTGGACTCCCATGCACTGGCACGGACACTGGGATAACCAGGGGCTCCTCCTGCTGGTACACAGATGTGGACAAAGAAAGGAAGACAAGGAGATTATGGGTGAGAAAGAAAATGTCGATGTACAAAGGAAGATTCTGTAAAAACAACTGAACAATTGTTTATTTATATATATATATATATATATATATATATATATATATATATATATATATATATATATATATATATATATATATATATCTATCTCGAGTCAGTGTCATGGCTATTTGCTGTCCCACTCAACTGCTTTTGAAGGGGATTGGATTAATGTTTACCCATGTTCTTCAAATCCTAACTGAACTGCTAATGAATACTGTGACTTTGTGTACCTATGAAAAACAAAATGTGGGAAACTCAAAATCTCAAGGTACACCTTTAAATAAATGTAAACCTTTCACCTACGACATGCCCAAAATAGTGATGCCAGGTTGAAAGCGGTCTTTCACCTACGACATGCCCAAAATAGTGATGCCAGGTTGAAAGCGGTCATATATATATATATATATATATATATATATATATATATATATATATATATATATATATATATATATATATATATATATATATATATATATATATATGAGGGTATAGAATACTCGTTTTGTATTGAGAAATGAGAGCACACAAATGAATGATATAGTAAATAAAAAAGACATAACTTTTTGTATACGGTAGTTGTATAATCACTGTTTGGGAATAGAGAATGTCATAATTACATAATCACAGATGTATGGGCAAAGCACACACTTATGAGTGCCTTACATTTCCTACAGACTTTTAAGACCATGGCAGTAATTCTATTTTTAAACGTTGCCGTGTAATTACTTTGTAATAATAAAATGTGACTGTGGGCATATTTTATTGTAATATTGCCCTTTGATTAAAATGACAAATTACAAGAATTCTGATGATTATTATTAATATTTCTACCTTGAATGGCTATAACGGTTATATTTACTGTTCGTTAAATTATGGCGTATCATTTCAGGTGTCTGCACCGTTGCCTAAGAAGATAAATATATAGTTGCTATAAAGCTGTTCTTGCTAAAAAACAAGGTGGAGTGTTGACTAGTGTAAACCCAAATTGAAATAATTGTAGACCAGCTATACATTTGAATAAAATAAGCACAACAGAACTGAACCCACATGAACCCTAGCATCCCTATTCTGTGGTGAACATGAGGTGAAAACAGCATATCTACAAGTTCACAAGGCATTGCGACACGTTATGAGCTTGTAGGGCGGCTATTCTCGGCAATGAGTTTTGGTGTAGACTAGAAGGAAAAAGGAGCTGAGAGATTATAAAGCCATCGGGGACCCCGGTCAACTGGTTAATTCATACATTTTCACGTTCATCACCTATTCTATCATTACGGATCTTATAGAATGGCCATTGTAGTAAACTTAGGGAATTCCGTTTGTGTTAACAATGAAACTGTATAGATCAATGTAATAATGAATGCAACAACAATCATTACACTGTAATGTTATTGCCCACCTAAAAGTGCTACCGGTGACTAAAATACAACAGCTTGGGGTTGCGAATAACCACAATTTTCTGTCTGTTTAGAGCCAGCTGGCCAGTGTGGGAGTGAGAGTGTGCAGCAGCCCCTCCCTAGTTCTGCTGAATGACTTGGTAGAGCCTGAGGAATGTGGAGGTGTGCAGACTTGCAGTGGCTTCTGCAGTACAGCCAGCATGGACGCTCTGCACACACATACTGTTACTGTACATGAAAATCCTTATGTTGTCAGAGTACTGCATGTTCAAATACAAAAAAAAAAAAAATAGAAAACATTTGACTTAATTTAACTACTTTGCTGTGCTTAATGTCTGTTTTTCTCAGTCATAAGTTGAACTATTGTGGAAACATATGCAGCCATTTCTATTGGGTGTGCCTCTTTAAACATCAACATAAATCGTGAGAAACAAGGTTAAAGATATCACATATCTCCCAGGAGTAAAATGAGAGCAATTTATGCAAAGTGAGTTTCTTCAATAATAGCCGTTTTTCAGGTTATACCAGTATCTGTTCCACGAGGACGTACGGGGGTATGTGTATACACATGAAACGCAGAGGCAGCAGCAGTTGAAACGTGACAGCTGCAATTAAATAAATTTAGAATTTAAAAATCAAGTTAATAGATTTAGGAACAGGTTTTATATGCAATAGGGAAGTTCTGCATGGAAACTAGTGCTTCCTCTTTATAGGAGGCTGGCAACTATTTAAATGACACAATCAGATCCCTTGTCACACCTGCTAACTAGCTAACCTAGCCAGTCCTTTTCAAATAATTATACTCAAACGTTTTAATTCAATTGCTATTGCACTGAGTGTGGGCAAATATTACAGACAGTGAGCAGTAGCATCAGTGTATATGATGATTTTGTTAACCTTGGAAGCTTTAGAAGGCAGGGTCTCCATTTCTGATGCCTTCTGGGCCAGAGTCTCCAGGTTGACCTCTTTGGACGTGCGCCTCCTCCTGCGGGTGCTCTGGATAACCCCTCCTGTTGTCACTTGGGCCTCTGCTCCTCCTAGTCCATTCTGGGAGGACAGGGGCTCCTTTGAAGCCTGAGCCCAAGGGGTCACGTTCGGGGGGCCCAGTGGAGACTGCCCGTCCCTCGAAAGGCGACGCGAGCGCCGGGGGCCGACAGCCGGTGCCTCGGAGTGCTCCAGGGGACTTGAAGAGGCCTTCTCTGCGCACAGGTCTGACGTGGCTGATGGATCACTGGGCTGGCTCCTTGCTTGACGTTGCTGTGCCCGAGTGCCCACCGACTGAACGTTTTCCTTCTGAGGGCTGGTGTCAGTTGGACAGGGTTCAGGCGGTTGGTAAGTCGGCACGTTTTGGTTTTGCTGCTGTTTTTGCTGCAGTTGAAGTTGTGTCGTTTCTTGTTGCTGCACGTTTTGCGAGTGCAGTTGCTGCATTTGATGCATTTGTTGCCTCCGTTCCTGTAGCTGTTGCTGGTGGTGATATTGTTGCTGCATTTGCTGCTGCAGCTGCTGCTGCTGCTGGATTTGATGTTGTTGCATTTGGTGTTGTTGTTGTTGTTGTTGTTGCTGTTGCTGCTGCTGCTGCAAATGCTGCTGCTGTTGAATTTGATGGTGGTGCTGTTGCTGCAGTTGCTGTTGATGGTGCATTTGGTGTGGCTGCATCTGGTGTAGTAGCTGGTGCTGTGTTTTAGGCTGCTCGTTATAGCCCAGGTTGGGCATGGCCTTGTTGCTCTGGAACACAGGGTAATACCCAGGGGGGAGCTGCTGTGGTTTAGTGGGCCCAAACGCCAATGGAAACGATTGCAACATGGACCCTGGCATAGTGTGGGAAGGGGCATGGGGCTGACCCGGGAGGTCAACACCTTTATGACCCTGCTGATAGGCCTGGAGCTGAGCCTGCCGCATTGCAGAATGCTGGTCCCACTCAAGGCCACCCCTCACCGGAGCCTGGCCATGGGCTTGAGGGGCCTCTCTGTAAACCTCCCCAGATCCTAATGGCTGAGTTTCTCCCCCCATTTGCAGTACTCCAACATCATGGCCTCCTTTATGGAATGGCATTTGACCTCTGATGTTGTTGACCCCACCCATATAGGGGGCAAAGTTCTGCCCCCAGGCTGGTCCAGGGGCTTCCTGAGACCATCCAGGGGCCTGTATGGGTTCCTGATGCATCCACTTCCCTGCCGCCTGCTGATACTGAACCCGACTTTGGGGCCCTTTCTCTGGATTAAAAACACCAGAGCTGTTACCAGTATCAGTGTGACTTGAGTCTAAAGCCTGAGGTCCCGTGCCATAATAAACCTCACCAGAATGCTGCACAGGCTCCTTCATGGCTGCAGTCCTATGTTTGCCACTCTTGTCAGTGTTAACTTTCTGTTGAGGAGTAAGACTCATAGTAGAAATAATAATAATAATAATAATAATAATAATCTTTGAGTCGCAGCAAACTGTCTTTATCCCAACAAACAGAATGCAAAGCAGTGTGCCCTGTGCAATGTGACTACACTGCCTCTGGCTGGTTGACAACTTCTACTCTGCTTTGTTTAATTGTGTGAGCAGAGGAATTTTGGGAGGAAATATAAATCCTAAAGGAAAAGGCAGAGGGTGGGGGGGGGGGCACACACCCCTCCTTCCACAATCAGATCTGAGGCTTGCTGTCCTTCATCCTTCTCTGATCCTCCGGACCTTGTAAAGAGAAAAGGAGGAGTTAGAAACCGTTTTATTTCCCTCTCTCTCTCTCTCTCCAGGTTTTCAAGACTGTCTGACCTCTGTGGCC
>NC_139953.1:24807287-24982287 GCF_963454915.1 Gymnoscopelus microlampas
ATGCAAACACTATTACGTACAAAGGAGAACAAGGAAACACGGTATACCTCCTTTCGAAGGGAGTGGTAGTCCCAGGGGCCAGTGAGGGGCAGGGGGCTTGTTTGTGAGCGACACTGTCATGCCATGGGGAAACAGCTGTTAAAGTGGTGTGAGTGGTTGTGAAGATGATGTTTTTTGGAAAAGGTGTTTTTTGGAAAAGGTGGTGTCTGGATGGGGTTGTCATGTAGCGGTAGTACAGGTAGGCTACTGGAGACAGCAGATTGCAACCAACTTTTCAGCTGACCTGCCGTCTGCCTTTGCCCTTGATAGCAGAGGCAATGAACCAGATGGTGATGGATGTGGTGAGGATGGAAATGATAGTCTTGTGGAAGTAGGCTACTGACATCATTTTTCTACAGCTGGTTGAATTTCTTGAGCTGTTGCAGGAAGAACATTCTACTGGGCCCTTTTGGTGATGGAGGTGTGATGTTCTCCTCCCATTTGAGTTCCTGTGATGTTATTGTCCAAACTAAATTCAAGTCCTTTCATGGGGACCACATCAACTCAAGTCTTGAATCACTCCCTGGTGTTAAATGGGAGCCCCAAAGGGGCCAGACACAACCACCATTCTTGACAGTCTATGCATTGGCTACAGGTGGTCAACCTCACATCTGTAGGCAGACTGGATTTGACAGATAAGTGGATGCTTTTCAATTGTAGGTCATTTTATTCAAGTTTTTATTTTATTTCGGCTATGAGCAATACCAGAGCAGACCAGGATGATGTGCACAGCGTTGTAGCCTATACCTCACGACTCTCACCTGCTCTCTGCCGCATGGATGCTCATAGCGCAATGGATTTACATTTGACTTTGCTAAATTGCCACATTTTATTTGATTAGACCTTGCACGATGACATTTTTTTTCGTTTAAAAAAAACAGTTCTGGCATTGCACTGAGAGTCTTGTTCACAGAAAATTGCGATGTATGATTATTAGCAACACTTTATGAAGTGTCAGCTCAAATAGCCTTGGAGCAGTTGGTGGACGGATCGAACACAAGAGCTGAACTGTTAGGTCCTAATAGGCTAATTTCTTCATGCAGTACGACTGACAAATGCAAGTGCAAGCTTTTTATTCTAACCAATGCATGCATTTGCAGTGGTTCTGCGGATTTTTTTTTGCCAAGGCTGTTCAACTCAATAATACCGAAATTGAGCAAGAATGCAGAGGTATGCAGAAGAATGATCCACCAGGAGACGCATGCCCTGCACGCAAGTGACGTCATCAATGCTGTTGTGAGGAGCAGGGCATCACATTCAGCACCACTGGTAACCAGCTAGCTTAGCGCTAGCGAAGCTATGTATGCGTCCTCCACAGACATTTTCATCTGGGTGATACTAATGGACAATCGTAGCGAATGATACAACAGACAGTGGAAATGGACACTCTCGCACCAGCTGTGTGTTTTGGATTTGATACAGCCCACGTGATTGCAATGGCGCAACCAAGTAAGGTAAGTTGGGTCGGAGGTTAGCCTAGCATGCTAACAGCAGCAGCAGCAGCCGCATTGAGCATCATCACCAACCATCATCTCATGATCTAAGTTCTCCTACAAACGACTTGTCCATCACACAGTCTGCTACGGTCCACTTATGACACGTTTATTGACCTGCCAACCAATAGACTGGATATTTGAATGCTGGCATGGACTCTGGGAAAAAACACAATATACCCTTGATGATCATGTGCTAATGTTTGATCAAGCATCCCTGCTGCAGGACTGCTTGATTAACGTTAGCACACAGTGATCATTAACATACAATGCATTGTTCAATAGCACTCCAAGTGATATGCTTCACGTGAATTCATATTTGGTTTAAATGTCATCCTGATGGCTTCTTTGTACGTCTTTAAATGTCTTGATGAATTGAATACACAGGACCACAATGGAAAGTTTTCCACATTGTATAAGATTTCTTAATCAAATACATGTTGGTGCAATAATGCAAAGTAATACAGAGCCATATATTCTTTATCTGGAGACTGTAAAATATTAGGAATAAAATAATTGTGTCAATAGTTGTCCATATTATCATAATATATATGATATGATATATAAAAAACAATTACATGACCTATTCACATACATGTTCACGTATGTTAAGGGTTTTCTGTGCTTTGTGTTACATAATTAAGCCTAATCATGTAATAACCAGATTTCATATGACAAATATCAAATCAAATAAGTTTGGTACTTTATGCAGGGTTCTTAACCTATACTTTTGTCTTGTTGTAGTGAGAGGCCTGCATCACTGATGCCAGGTGCAGGCTCTTGTTGGGAGCACTTAAAGCACTCAGGATGAGTGGGGCTGCCGAGCAGACAGACATCCTGTCAGTGGCAGATGTGGTCAGGGAGAGATGGAAAGTGGTAAGTAAAGCTAGGATCAAAGAAACGCATACATTCACGTGAACTTTAAACATTGATTTGACATAGCCCATAGCTTCATTTATACTTAGCCACATGACTGTGTTGCTAAACAATAATGGCATTTATCCACTCGCTTTAACACTTTTTTCAGTCATTCTGTGTCTGTGGAGTAACTCGGTGGTGCAAGAAGATATTAATTAACCGCAAGAAAATAATAGAGAGGGCAACGGAAATCCCGCCCATCCACTTGTATTGAGTTGCTCACCCAGCGCATACTCCTAAATCACCCCTTTTTCCGGGTTGGGTAATGTGACGGGCGGGGCCTATTTGGGGCTTCTGTGACACGTTTTGCGTCACGGAGGTGACGCGTTTTGCGGCACCTCCATGCGCAACCCCGTGCGCAAGCTTGTGAGTCGAGCCCATTGGTCGAAACCGTTTTTCGCTCGTTCTTAATCTTGACAGTGGCCCAGGCCGTTTTAAGCTGCAGTACTTATGAATGGCCAGCATGGGAGGAGCGCCCCCCAAAAACACACTCGCCAAGGTTTTGCTTCTACATCAGGTGACCCCTTCCCATTTATTCCTCCTGCTCCTCCTCTTGTGTTTCTGCAGGTGAAGAAGATTGGCGGGGGTGGGTTTGGTGAGATCTACGAGGTTTTAGACCAGCTAAGCCAAGCCAATGTGGCCTTAAAGGTAGAGTCTGCCCAGCAACCCAAACAGGTCCTGAAGATGGAGGTAGCTGTAATAAAGAAACTCCAGGGTGAGTATAGTGTCTGTACTCTGTGAAGGGGGGCGGGGGGGCTTTTAAATGTACAGAGCACTGCAGATAAAACGTCATCTCCTTTTGGGATATCTTCATTTTGCCATTCTTGGAAGAATCTAAACTTGCCTAGTACAAATACAATAATATGGTTTAAAAACATACAGCCATAAGCATACGTGTTAACATGATTTACTTTACTGACTTATTTTATTCAGGTTTTGTGTAATCTGGATGTATAGATAGATAGATATGGTTGATTGCAAACAGGATATGAATTGTACATATATGAATATTGCACATGTTCACCTCTCCCACACTTTGGGAAGTACTGATTCAGAGTATTCAAGAAGCAGTCACCACAGCTTGTCTTACATCTCATCTCATCTTAGGTAAAGACCACGTGTGCCGTTTTGTGGGCTGTGGCCGAAATGATCGCTTCAATTATGTAGTCATGGAACTCCAGGTAGGCTCTCTGTCAAGGTATTCAGCTCATTTTATGACCACATACCGTTTTATGTTAATGATTGTAATATGTTAAAACTGTTTTCCACATGTGTAGGGGAGGAATCTGGCAGATTTACGCAGAACCATGACCCGTGGCACATTTTCTACCTCCACCACACTGAGGCTTGGTAGACAGATTCTAGAGGCCATTGAAAGTATCCATTCTGTTGGCTTTCTGCATCGTGACATCAAACCCGTAAGTTGGCCTGCTGTTTAGAATCAGAATAATAGATGGAAATGGGCACAGACAGAGAATGACTTTGCTGAATTGGTATTCCGTTATTATTTGTCATTGTCCCAAAGTGAATGTCTGTTTTTATATATATATGTATGTATATATATATATATATATATATATATATATATATATATATATATATATATATATATATATATATATATATATATATATGTATATATATATATATATATATATATATATATATATATATATATATATATTATATATATATAAAATATATATGTATATACACACACACACACACACACACACACACACACACACACACACACACACACACATTTATAGCGAAGACCGTCGAAATTATTTTCTATTTGATGAAAGTAAAAAAAAAGGCCTATTGTTGCCTAATTTTTACTTACTGTAGTTGGACGACGTGCCACTCATCGAAAAGAACACTTTCAATCTGTGTACATCTGTGTCTTTAAATCTTCCAGTCTAACTTTGCCATGGGCCGACTAGCCAGCACATGCAGATGCTGCTATATGCTTGATTTTGGCCTGGCCCGTCAGTTCACCAACTCCTGCCAGGAAGTCCGTCCAGTAAGTATTTGGGATTGTCCCTACTTAAAGGGTAGTTTTGATATTTTTCTAGGTTTCGTCTTGTTACGAACCAACACTGAGGGCCCGCGATATTTCGAGTGGCCGAATAGCATTGGCCACGCCTCCAGGTCTTAAGTTAAGATCTTGTAATTAAGACGTGCAAAATAGGACCCTGGGGCTTTGTCAAATGTAGTAATGCAAATTGAAACCCATTAATAAAAATCAAAGTGATGGGGGAGAAACCTTTACATCAAAATCGTATTTTTATATTAATTATATTTGGTTTTATGTCAAAATCCTTGATAGTGACTTAACAATGTCATGTGTAGAGGTTGGATGGTTGAATTGCACCTATGTTGTTGCTATGTTCACCCATGTTCTTCTGATCATCTGAATATCACAGAGTCACGATGCCATGGTGTAGGTCCTGGCATTTATTGTTTTGGGTACAGCTTAGTCCTGTGACACAAACCGTTCCTTTCTTATCTTTGTAAATAGATTATTTTTTGTTAAAGCAGCATGATTCTTTTTCTTCGTCTCAAAATATCCCTCTTCCCTCTTAGCCTCGTCCTGTGGCAGGATTCAGAGGCACTGTGAGATATGCTTCTGTCAATGCACATAAGAATAAGGTGAGATTCATTTGGACCCAATCAATATGCTGCTTTGCGGTCATTATAATTGTGCTATCTCATCCCTGTTCTCAATTGTAGCACTTTCGCGCTACTCATCCTGGTGTGTCTGAATCCGCAGGAAATGGGTCGACATGATGACCTCTGGTCTCTCTTTTACATGCTGGTTGAGTTCATGGTTGGACAGCTGCCCTGGAGGAAGGTTAAAGACAAAGTATGTAGTTCTATGTATGACTTCATCATCTTAAAATGTAGAGAGCCACAGTATGTGTCTGATAAAATTCTCTGTTTTTCCCTTCTCTTCTTAGGAGCAGGTAGGAAATCTCAAAGAGACATATGACCATCGACTTATGCTTAAACACCTTCCCTCTGAGTTCAGTCACTTCTTGGATCACATCTTGACTTTGGACTACTTCACTAAACCGGACTATCAGGTAGACCATCAATTTGATCCCACACTGCATGTACCTTCTTTGTGTTTTTTCCCCCCCACATTAATGCAGATGTGTTTTGGCTTCTCGGCAGCTCCTGATGACTGTGTTTGAAAATGCTATGAAGAGCCACAACGTGTTAGAGAACGACCCATATGACTGGGAGAAATGCGGCACAGAAGATATGCTGACCATCAGTGGCTCAGCAACCACTCAGCAGCTGACCCGCCTAACGCCAGCCTACATGGGGTAACTGTAGTTAGCTATAAGCAGCTCTGTGATGTTAGCTACATGTATGATGTTTTCCCTATTAAGTCTATTGTCTCTGATGTCAAAACAACCATAATTAGTTCTAGCAAGGAAGGAACTATTGCTCTTTTTTTTAAAGGATCGTTCCAGTGGTCTGCCATGTTTAGCTTATTGATTACAACTCACCATACAATATACACAGGGGTGCACATAACTTTTTAGGTCTGGTACGCAGAAGAGCACCTGGACATGTGACTTGGTGCGCATGGCGCCCGTCCCGTTTTGTCAACGGGGGGGGGGGGGGGGGGGGGGAGAAAAAAAGGACGCTCTGCTTCTAAATTCCGCCGATTTTCGCCGTTTTTTTTTCTCACGCTGTTAGATAAAGCCCCCAAGGTTTGTGCCCTGTGCTGCTGCGCTGATTTTATCCGCCAGATTGGGACGTTCACGGCATATTTTGCACCATTACGGTGCGTTCATCATCGGTGACGAGTGCCTCTAACAGCCGCTGCTGGCTGCCTGCACGGAGCGAGGCAATGCGAGGCGATGCGAGGCGACGCGAGTCATATCTCTACCCCTGTGCCTAATGGCTGTACATGGGGCCGACGGGTGCTTTAGAGTGATTGTGTGAGTGTGGCTTCAGGAAGTAAATTCCTAGCCTCGATCTCCAGGCTTTTATTTTTTAGTTTTGCTAAAAAATAAAAGCTTGGAAATTCCTGTCCCAGCTGTTGGTGCGCAAAAGCGCCTCGCGTCGCCTGATGTGGTGCGCATTTTTTATTTTGGGTGCGCATGCGCACCTGCGCACCAGTTATGTGCACCCCTGAATATACATGACTAAACATTACTTCATTACTCCATCTTCCAAAACATCCTGTGGTTCGTTTGGTCTTCAAGGAAGACAATGTTTTTATATTGTATTGCGCCTTTATTTTTTGACAGATTTAAGTTATTTTGTAATGCAATGGGTTGATTTCACAAGTCTAGATCAAAATATTCCCGGAAGAAAGTCTATGTGCTTATTAACCACACAGTTTTGCTAAGCTAACATTTACTTGTAATTATTCTGGTACAAGTTCGGTTGAATGTTAATGACTTGGTACAAAATGTAACTAAACCGACAACATCCATGACCTAAAAAAATGTAGCAGTTAAAGACAAGTGTCTGTTTATGTACAACCTATTGCCATTTGTTTTTGCCAAAGGTCACCTCAAAGGTCAAAATTCTGCTTTGGTCTTCCGGTCTGCTTTGCTAGATCCAAGTGTCAGTAGTATAGTACATGGCTTTTATTTTTAAATAATTGCACTGGCAGAGACCCTTGAGAAATGGGTGCTCTACTTTGCATTGGGAGAGTAGCAGACAAAGTGACCTTCCCAACTCCCCTTCTCCTGTTTCTCTTCCTCCTCCTCTTCCTCCAGCATGGCCAACGCCTCGGTGCTGCCTGGTGAGGGGCAGCGCGAGAACACAGAGGACGTCCTGCAAGGAGAGCGCCTTAGCGACGCCGACAACTGTCCCCCCATCCCCACACCCACAACGCCAGGGGCCGATGTGTGGGAGGAGATGGACCGCAACCGTAACCAGAAGCAGCCGGTCGTCAGGAAGGTTGGTAGGGGGGGATCTGTAGGCGTTTGAAAACATTCTTTCTTATTTATCACACTTTCTGTGCAAGAGGTCTTAATGGCCCCCTCCAGCCAATTTTACCTTTTTCCCTCATTCTCTTTCACCAAACAATCTTTCTCTGGCTTGAACTTATGTTGTGCCTTACTGTAGCAACACTGGCGGACTAGCGAAGTCAATCCACAAAGGTGTTGTAAAGTGTACTTGCAAATGTTTCCACAAACACAATGGCATTCATCCTTTCTTTTGTTTGTTAACATGTAGGAAGATATTATGCTGACCTGGCTTCTATGTAGAATTTACTTATTCTTTGTGCAAAATCAACTACAGTAGTGCCAAAGCTCAAGTTGACAACAAAATGTTTGTTGATAATCAGGCTTCTGATTAACCATATAAAGTATTTTTGTTGTCAGTTTTAACAGCATTACTCATTTCTTGCCATGCTTTTTAAAAAATCTGTTCCCGTCTCTCCATTATTTACACTTCTCTTCTGAAACTGTTTTTTTTCAGCCGCTCAACAATAAAACTTGAAAAGCAGTGAGAAGCTTATTTGCATGCTTTTTATGGTGGTTAATTGGTTGTCTACTTATGCAAATCATCATGAACATGCTCTAATCTCGAGAACGAAGTAAGACAATTGTTTTGTGAATGAAGCCCAATGTATAGCACTACAGGTTGGCATAGAAAAACATGAAATAGCTGAATGTCGCAAAAAATACTGGAGGGGGGGGGCTTTAATGGACGTTATCCTGTTCTGTGGTGCAGAGATGGTGTAGTGGTTAATCCATCCATTCTACTCAGGTGGTGAGTGAGGACGAGCACAGTCAGAATCAGGGAAACCAGAGTCCCAACACCGGCTCTGTGCAGAGTTCCCCCAGACGGGTACGTTCCGAGACAATGTTCTTGGACAGGGCTGCTCCGTTGCTGCGCAGGATGAGACACAGTCAGAGCTTGGCGTTTGAGAAGAAGATGGCACCGGAACCCAAGCCCACCATCGAGCGCTTCTTGGAGGCCTAGTGAGTTCTTCTGTTTAGCATTTGTAGGCATGTGTAAATAAACGATAAATGTGGGAGTAAAACTCACCCCAAACGCTCTCTCTTCTCAGCCTTAAGCAGCACCCAGTCCTCTCCCAGGTGGGGGAGAAATCCCTTCCTGAGAGGCGACCCGGCGAGCAGACGCCCATCCGCGATGAAGAGCACACAGCCGCAGCAACCCCTGACCAGGAGGAGGGCGCGGCAAGTAGCGGCTTTGTGGCCGTGAACCTCAGTCCGGTGCCACGGGAGGGAGACTCCCAAGAATGGGTGATGCTGGAGTTGGAGCCAGGCAGCAGCTCTGGAGCCACCAAGCCTCCAGCAGGAACCCATTGTCAGGACAAGGCAGACGCTGGGGTCCAGTCCTCTGGACCCCAGCGTCCTCTGACACTCCAGTCCTCTGAACCCGAGAACGTACAACCCACATCAGTTCCCAGCAGCCCTGTTCTGTCACACATGGCCATGCCCGGCACATGGCTACTGGGACACAGGAGGCTACCAGGGATACTGGGACAGATGCCCTCAGTCCTTCAAATGAGCAGAATGGAACAGGTAAGGAGGGCAGGCATGTTGTTGAATGTGAAACTGAAACGCACACATAAAGTAAAAGAGTTTTTTTCCAAAATGAGTTAACCACTTGAGCCCTGGCATCCCAATTTTGAGCATGTCATTATAGGCGAGAAAAAAAAACTAAAAACACTTGAACAATTCAATTGAAAGTTTCGAAAACTGTAAATCTTCAAGGTCACAACGTGTTGCAGTGCCACGTGATTGTTTTTTGGGAGTGGTTAACAAACTTTGGAAAATAATAACGTATCCGTGATAGCACAACAGATGTACATAAGATTTCTGTTGTTGACAAAATAACAGTTTTACATACTGCGTCTACAGTAGATTTTAGAGTTACTGTATTCTAAAATGTACTGTATTTTAAAATACACTTCTAATTGAAGTGCTGTAATGCTGTCAATTACTGATGATGAATATATCTAATGTAATACATCATACTGTATACATACAGATTATCACCTGGGCATTTTCATCGCCTACGTCTCGGCCTTGCTTGACGTTGGAGGGCAATAGCGAATGTCAGGCAATTAGACAATAAGAAAATAGCATTTGATCATCATTAAGTAAATTGGTAGTATAACATTACTGTCAACAATAAACACAATGATAGTCCTGCTAGGATGTCCAGACAGTGTGGGGAGAGAATTGGTTAAAAACATGGGTGGCCTCACCATTCTGTGAACCGTTGTAGGTCTGTTTTTTGCTCTGTGTTGCGTTTCCTTTGCGCCAGAATAAACTTGAGTGTCTCCTCAGCCGATAATTTTACCAAACAATCTGCAGTCTTGAATCTTACTGCAGATGTGTTTGGTGGTCAAGTTTCAACAGCAATGTCGCTCACAGTGCCAGTTCAGCGTGCATTGGCACAGCCTATGCTGATTAATCAGCTGCACCTACCTAGGGAAGATATTGCAGCTGACCTTCAGTACATGGTTATCGCCCAATCTTATCATTTTATCACCTGCTCATCCAAGGCAAATAAAGACTGGGTACTGTATGTGATAAGAATATAAAATATTATAGTTAGAATAACGCTGTCCTCTCTCCACAGTCCTCCAGCTGTGCACCACAGTCCCCGGTGAAAGAAAGGAGTGAGGCGATACCATTAGAGCCCCCAGCCACCAAAGCAGATGGATCTCCCAAAGAAATCTTGAAGGAAGCAGAGAAGCTGGGGTTAGCTCCCAGTCCAGTGCCAAGCCTGCTCAAAGGCCATTTAGCTCATCTGATCAACGACCCAGAGAGTGATTCTGGATTGCCTGACCGTTCCTCTGAGCCCAACCAGCAGCCTCAGGCAGACTCGGCCGGAGGTGCAGTGGAGAGCATCGCTACGGTTTCCTCCTCCCCACCTCCACCTCTGCTTAGACAGAGGGACTGTCCCTCCTCCCCAAGGATTAGCCGGATCCCTGTGCGTGACTCCGCCTCTCAATTGGACTCTCCCACCAGGGACATCATCATGGAAAGACGTCACCGCTGGAGCAGTCCTGTCGCTGGCTCCCCCACCCACTCACCCTGTCCATCTCTCTCCTGTGACAATCTGCCCAATGCTTTGCCCAAGGACAGGCTCTTGTCAGAACGAGGCTCTAGGTCTGAGTGGCTCGGAGAAGACCCTCTCTCTCTGTCCTGCTCATCTGGTAGTAAAAGTAAGATCCCACGTCCCGTGAGCAGCCCTTTCGCACCCGAACTAACGAGCAGATTTCTGCCTCGACCACCCCCTGGGAAGCCACCGACACGGGCGGTTGTCGACAATAGGTATGAGTTGTGTGCATTTGTAGCGTTGCAAAGTGAATATCAAGAGTTTAGAGATGAATGTTTTAATTACAGCATCACATGTTTGTTTTCTCCAGACGCCGAAGGTTTAGAGTGCGTGCTAGTAGCACCAGTGACGCGGACTTCCTGGCCAGCCTGACCCAGCTGATGCAGGACCGTGGCGGTATGCTCTTCAGCCCCCCTCCTCGCCCCCGCAGCACTTCCTCCTCCCTGCAGCGCTCACAGAGCTCCTCCCCCTCTCGGCAGGAGCACCGCGAGGAGCGAGGAGCTTTCCTGGTACGTAGCCGCTCTCCGTCCAGCTTATCTGGGTCCCCCCCTCCTCGGCATGCCCACTCACAAGACAGGCCTCAGTGGGTGTCAGGATCAGGACATGGCACCGGCGGAAGGGGAGCCGGGGCTGAGGGGAAAGGATCCGGTAAAGTGAGTCGATGACTGTAATGATTCAAGCCTGTAGTGGTTTTAACTGTGTGTACAGAGGCCGTATCATCATGTCCAATCTTAAGCTGAAAGCATGTGTAAATATGGTATTTACTCAAGGGAATGTATTGTATGTAATGTAAAATGTATGATAAAATTTATTTATTTATTTATTTATTCATTTGTTGGATGTGTCTCTCAAAGTACTTGACGATGGGGCTTGATACCTGCAGTCAAAACAGGGAGGTTTTGAAGCCTTGAGATTGCCAACTCTTACCGTATCTTCCCTTTCCCTCTTCTCTTAAGACTCCATATAGGCCTATAATGAGACCAAAAACATGATGTACTATATAATACTTGAGGGATCGGATGTAAAGAAAGTGAATAAATGTAGATATGTACTATTAGGGGGAAAACATAGTATAAATAGTATGAACTATTAAATCACACTACAATTTAGTCTTAGTGTACCAACATCACTGTTAATATACAGGACCAGGGCATGCAGTCCCTCATTGACCTCATAACTATACATCAGAAAACTACTAGAAACTATGTTAAGATGAATCACTTGTTTTAGCATATCCACAATGTATTAGTCTGCTTTTTCTTTGCTAGAATAGATTCTGTCATGCAAAGTGTTGGAATGTAAATGCACAAACACGTAAGTATTGTAAAAGTGCACGAATATCATTGGTTATCATTGCAAATTACTTTTGTTGTAACCGTTTTGTTTTTTTTATTCATTTGTACAGTCTGCTAAAACAAATCTGTATTTTTATTGAACTGGTTCTGATAAAATACACTATCATGTAGACAAGCAAAATTGTGGTCCATTCTTGTTTTATGTATTGAATATTCTCAATGGACAATGTAAATGCACCACTTACATTGTTTGTAAATGGTGTATTTATATAAATCGTTAATTGTGCATTTATATAGCGGCTTTCTCCAAAGCCCTTCAGAATATGCATTACATACACCCATTCACACACCGAGGAAACCATGCAAGGCGCCAAGTTGTTCATCGGGAGCTGTTAGGGGGTTGAGTGTCGTGCTCAAGGACACTTGCAGCCAGGAGGAGCTGGGGATAGAACTGGGGCTTTATTTTGGATCCCACCGCTGTTCTAGGCCAAAACCCGCAGTGATTGGCCAGTAGTTACTGTGATCGACAGTTCTCGTTTTTTCCAACTATGCCTAAACCTAACCTTAGTAAGACTATGCCTAAACCTAACCTTAACCCCAGTAAAACTATGCCTGCCGGGGACCCAATCAGACACAGTTAGGGGGGGTCTATCCTATAACGTTGGTGGGATTCAAAATCACCCCGAACGCAGAACCTTCCAATTCTAAGAAGCCCACTTTTCTTCGTTTAAGTTAAGCCCTGATCCAACCGACTTCCCACTTGGGGGGAGGGGGGGCAGACGCGCACACACACAGATTTTGTGCATTTATAGATAAAGATATATTACATTGACTAAGTAAACAAGGTATGAAAAAGGTACCTCATTCATATTCCATTTTTGTTAAAAACTAAAAACTATTTCCTTTAATAAACAAAAATACAGGGTGTAACTTGTTTCATTCAGTTTTACTGTGAAAGTCAAACACAAATGTAACTCCATAATTATACAGGCTTATGTAGTTCCATAAGTATTGATCAGAATGATGTCTTTATTTCCTGAACCCCCACAAGCTTTAGAACAGTCACAATGCAAGACGTCAAGACGCATCAATTTCCCATGTTGTCTTGTGGGTTGTGAGCAGTGCCAGCATTAGTGCCGGTTTTCTGGTGTTGTAGTTGGTTTGACGTGATTGGCTCACTGAAATAAAACTGCAAGCTAAATGGTGACGGTCAATGTTCACCAGTGTTGGATGTCCAAGCTTCAGACATGCCTATGGACTACATGCATCAACGTCAACTGGCAGCTCCATCCCTTTGCTCCCATAGAACAGAAGTGAACAGGAACTCTGATGCATATGAAGTGCATGTGTGACTGCCCTTAATCAAGTCAAATGACATCCATTAGTGAACCACCACTGCTAGGTTTACTGTGCACAATACAATCCCACTTGGTTAATGGAAGATACTCAACATCATTCCCTAAAAACCTATTTGAGCATTATTTTGACTAAGTTCCTCAGATTTCTTTAAACATCAAAAAGAAAAAAGAGGGTGAGGGTTTACAGTTTACACAAAATTGCAAGCTGTTAAAGCTTACAGTACACGTAAATAAATATCTGGGATTTCCTACTACTACTGCACAGATCCATGTTTTTGACACACCATGTGCAACAAATCAGTGGGAAGTAATGCTGTCGGGCATAAACCAGCTATGCCGAAAATATTAACTTGTTCTAAAAATATGTTTTTAGAACGAATATCAAAGTTGGTATAGTGACTTTATACATTGCCTGATACTTGAATGTGTTCTTATAGTATAACTTTTTGACCATTAATGTGGAGATTCTTTCATCATTCTAATCAATGATGGAAAGACAAGTATCTACAAAGTTGGAGTTAGGTGGTTTGACTGACAGTTTGAGGGTCCAATGGAGTTAGGAGGTTTAGTCAGAAGTGCTTTTTAATACTTGTCATTTGTTAAATATTTGTAAAACCCACACAAGATGTAAAGGGTGTTCAATAGCACTTGATTTATTAAAAGTAAAAAACTTGAAAGATGCTGATAGTTGGTTTCTGCCCGACAGCAACGATATCCATAAACCACTCAAAGAGCATTTATTTAACCAGAAAATACTGTCATAATCTTAAAAACAAATATAAAGTGTAACAATATTATATGGTAGCAACATAGTTCTCTACCTTCACGGTAGCATTATTACCTAACTGTTTAACTGTCTCTACATGCCTACAGATCTAGTCAATCTGTGTTAGGTTTGTGTCTGCTATAATGTCTTATTTTTCATTTCAGTTTGTTATGATTGCATATAACAACCATTGGCATAGGGGTGATTATGCTTGGTCTGATCACCTTGCCAGCTCTGTGAAGAACGGTAATGTGTAATGTATTAGCTATGGGATTCTGACACAGGTCTGGAAACTCTGAAAAACGTGTTGAAATGATATTCTCCATGTTTGCACAAAAACATTGAGGATAGAAAAATATGTATTTTGTTTGTCAAAATATTAGATGAATCAATTATCCACTGAATCTGTGATTAATGTAGATAAAATGATGGTAAAATAAGGAAATATACAAAATGAACTTGAGGTTGCTTAATGTTTACCCAAATGTAACCAATTATTTTATTACTATGGCTGAATTTGATTTGACTTTTTGGTTGACCGATTCATTATTTCATTAATCGTTACACTCCTCCAAAATATTCACATGATGCATTTGATGTATTTTTTCCCTGATGTAATTAATGTCACATATTGTGATATTTGTTGTTGAGAATATTTTTTACCTGTAGGGTAATGTGTCCTATTTGACTGGCACACTTCAGAGTAGTGTCGTGCAGGCACATGAACGGATATCTCTGCCTACTGGTGCGTCTGGGTAAATCTAAATTCAATGTATGGACTTGAACAGCAGCAAGAATGGCCACTAACAAATCCACGTCCACTACTTTGAAAACCAATTCTGATACCATCCCATATGAAGGGCCTAAAATCTTTGCATTGGTCCTGCCATGCTATTATCATTATTATCATTTTTAATTTCACTGTTTCCATCTAGTTTTATTCCATTCATTGAATTTAGATGTATCAGTAGACGAAGATCTCTGATCATCTGGCTACGCAAGAGTAACTGCTCAGAAATGCATGTACTGTATACATCATGCTGAACATAATTTTGTCCAAATCCAAGCATGGAATGGGATTTTTGAATGGAAATGTGTTGAAACTATTACGAGCAGTAAGCAGCACTGCCATGCTGTCTGTTTCAATTATCAGTGGCTTGATGCATTTTGAGTTAAGTTCTAAAAGAGAGGGGCGGACTGCCTGGGGTCATCTGGCAACACACTGATGGAGTCCTCTGCCTTTCCACACAGCATGCACAGCATTGTGTACTCCTGGACAATGTAAACATTGGCTAATTAATATAAATACATATATGAGATAGTGAAACATATGTGCATTGATATAATACATCAAATGAGACCAACATTATCATAATATGAGTAGTTCTAGGTATCCATTAGCTATATTCCATTAAATTATGACACATCAAAAGAAGCATCCGCTGCCCTAGATCATTCCTCACCTGGTATTCATCGACAACAGAAAATGTGTACTCGTGCCTGGCTACGACATGGTCACAGTTTTTACACACATCTGCAAGGTAAAAAAGACAGAATTAGCTTGATATGTGTAATGTGAAGAATTTTAGGACCATTTTACCATTTTGGTCCTATATGGCAGTGGCTCTCAAACTTTAATATGTTTAACAAATTGAAAGTAAAGACAAAATAATTCAGATTTACGGTCATATGTCACAATCTCCTCTCCATCCTCATCCTCTGTAGACTTGTTACTGATCAACATGAAGTCCCTCTGATGACAGTTGGCACAGCCCAGGTAATTCATCAGGTAGGATCCATTTTCCAAACAGATGTTCCCCTAAAGGAGTCAATCATTTGAGAAGGACATTTAAAAGTCGCGATGTTTGTTTGACTGATTGATTTCTTTATTAACATTTTTGCAAAAAAGCACAGAAGTACAGTTCCATTCAAAAGGATCCATTTCCATTGGGGTCCTGCGTATTCAATTAATCAATTCATCATTCATGTGGCACTTAGGGTCCTCCTCCATTGTCAGACCTTTGTTAACGACTTGATTGATTGATTGATTGAATACTTTATTAGAAGTTTGCAGAAAAAGCACATTAAAGTACAGTTCAATACAAAGTCTAATAGGATTTAAAACCCAAGAAAGCCATATGGCTTGTTTCCATTGGAGTTCTTTGTACTAAATTCATAGAGTACATTTACATTGTTGTCATATGTTAATTTGATAGTCCCTTTACTAGCTTGGATCAAGACAGACTATCGTGCATTTAATCGATAGTGACATTTCACATTTGCATATCTACTACATAATGAAAGTAAGAGTCAGACTCGATAAAATACGTCTATGAAAGTCTTGATCCAAGGCTACTTTGTTACGATAATGACATTATTTGTGGCTAGTAGGACGACTTTTGGGTAAAGTTGTTGAATACATGTTACTAATGCTTAGTAGCTATGGTTATAAACTTACCCTGTTGGGATATTCCTTTTGAACACAGCCGTTGCACATGTTGCTTCCGTTCAGCAGCTCAACCCCGGACTGTCTGCTGGACAACAATAATAATAATAGAGAGATTAGATCACTTGAACCTCTTTAAACAAATGGTACGTTAGCTGTGTTCTATTCTAGTTCCACTTCCGCATCAGACCGTGGTGCACGTTGTAGAGCTCTACAACACGTTATTGGCGGATATCGGGCAAAAGCCACAGATCTGTGAAAACTGCACCTACCAGCTTCCGGTTGTTTGTCGAACCGACGTTGCCATGTCTGCTATTTATAAGCTACGTTGGGTTTATTTTTCCTGTACATTTGCTTGGCTTGTTTTTAAAGTGTAGTTATTATATGTATATATATATATATATATATATATATATATATATATATATATATATATATATATATATATATATATATATATATATATAGAGAGAGAGAGAGAGAGAGAGAGAGAGAGAGAGAGAGAGAGAGAGAGAGAGAGAGAGAGAGATTATTTTTTAACTTTGAACAGTCCTCAAACCTTTGCATGTCAAGGGGGCCTCAAATGAATGTATTTCTCCGTAGACCCCCATCTGAATTCGTTTTTTGGGCTTGTTTTCATAGACCTGGCGGCTTATTTCTCGCACAAAATCTGGCAATGGTGTCGCGAACCAACGAACGATTGGCTGCTACGGAGAGAAGGCGGGGCCAAACCGCAGCGAAAACAAATATGGCGACGTCCTGGTAGTTTTTCCTGGTGCCATGTGAAAATCGCAAGGTAACTTTTACAGTTATATACATACACCCCATACAATTCCACTGTATTTCTGTACATATTTAGCCAATAGCATCTGTGTTGCCAATTGATTCTAGTCGATCTAACATTTAAAGACTGTTGCACATTCAATGTTATTTTGCAAGTAACTCTCAGATTAACTCGTGTCCCATATGTCAATACATGGCATCTGCCGAGCCTAGTTAACTTTGTGTAAAAACGTTACGTAGCATATTTGGAGCAGTGTTGTAAAGTAGCTAAGTAAGTACATTTACTCACGTTTGAGGTATTTTTTACTTTACTGGAGTATTTCCAATTTTCAGTACTTTTACTTCTACTCCACTACATCAGAAGCAAATATTGTACTTTTACTCCACTACAATTATTAGAACACTTTAGTTACTATTTCGGCCATTTGAAAATAGCCGATTTGCAATCCCACAATGTGACGCATTGTGAGCTTGTAGATCTGCTATTTTCTAAAGCCATCATTTGCAATTGAACCTTTTTTACATCCGGACTTTAACTTGTAACAGAGTATTTCTACATTGCAGTATTGATACTTTTACTTAAGTAAAGAATGTGAGTACTTTTTCCACCACTGATTTGGTGTGAAAAAAATGAGGGGTCATTTAAGTTAGTTAATAATTGTTGCTGTATATTGCTCTTGTTTCAGAAATGGCTGCAACTAAAGTGAAAGTGGTGGATACCACCACCAACGCTGGAAAAGCAAAAATAACAAAGACATACTGTATTGTATGCCGAAGGACTTACTCAAAACATGTAAGTGATTATCAAGCTACGACTTATTTTAAAGGATGTATGGGTTGATCTAGCTCCAATCAGAACCTCTCCTTCCCCTGTATAGCTCCGAGAATATTGGCCAATATTGTTGATTCTTACTTTTGTCCACACATTGTATCCAAAAAGTAAAGGTATTCCCCCCCGGCTCTCAGATGTTTGACATTTTAGCGGTCAAGAAAATTTAACAGATGGGTTGAAACAAGTGTTTAAATAGCCTTTTTTTGTCAGCCAGTGGCCAGTCAACCTCCGTACTGCTCCCGTTAAGTTGCGTTGGGAAAACATACCACAGGCTGACTAAATAAGACGCTGTGGGACCTCATCTCGGAGCTATACAGCAGAGGGAGAGGTTCCAAATGGGGCTAGGGTTGATCTAGCTCTGGTCCATAGCGTTAGAAGAAGGAGAACTCCTTCTACCGCTCTGGACCAGAGCTAGGGTTGATTCAAATCCATCCATACATGAGAAAGTATATGTGAGTAAATAAATCTGTACTAAACATGCAGTTACTGAATGATTGATTGGTTGGTAACCTCGACAAAACATGTTTTCTGCAGGATACATATAGGCATATGCACGACATTCATCATCACAAACAACTGGAGATTGTGATGCCCAGGTGAGCTACAATGTTGTGATAAGCCTTGTGCCCACAATTTCGTCAGCTACCATAACCAGTTGAAGCACATCATCCCTATTCTTTCTGTGTCGAAAATAGCATATCTACAATCTCAAGATGCATTGTAGTCCAGACGAGACCTATTATTGCATTATGTACATATATTTCTCCCCAAATAAGTTCAATATTATAAGGTTGATTTTTATTTTATATCGTGCAAAGTTTCTGAGCTTAAGTTCCACAAATGTCTTATAAAGTTTCAACTCTGCAACCCTGAGAAACCTAAGAGGTTTCTACAAGTGATTTAGTGATGTCTACGCTATGAGAGCATAAGATGTCGACAGGTTGTCCACTCACCACTAACAAACGTGCTTATTTTTATTGTTTATATCCAGGGAACCATGCCATCATTGCCAGGCATGTAAAACACCCTTCATGCATCTTCAAACGTACGCTAAGCACATCTCCACCGCTCAACACAGGAAGAACATGACACTGCTGATAAAGAAACCACAACTAAAGACTCTAGACTCTACTCTAACTGAGACTCTGGGTGATGCAGTTGTTTGCAGAATCATGGCTAGAAACAAGGAATTAAAGAAGGAATCACAGAAGGAACAGTAAGATTTTCACATACACTACATTTTGTTTTATTCAAGCATAAATGTGCATTCACACTGGCTGTGTGAAGAAAAATGCGTCACAGTACAGCTCTATTAACACATTGATTGCCTAGATCGAGTTAATTCGTTTTTCAAATCCATCGCTTGCGTGCCGCAATTCTGAAGAACGAGTTAACTCGTTCTCTGGAATTTTCATTGTTTAATCTGTGATAGCGCTATTCTGTTTGTTTTTCATCATAGGTTTCGTTTTCCACTTACTTCACACACACCGGGATCCGGTTTCATGATGCAGATTCCGTTTCCGGTTCTCATCTTTTTTCCCCAGTCATTTTCGTCCAGAATAGGGAAAAACACGTTTTTTTCACACGGTGTAAAAAACGAACGGAGGGCTCCACTTCTATTTTCTTTAGTCCGGGTGACTAACAGTCATCGTCGTCGTGTATCACATCGTTTTAAGGCCGATCAGGGATTGTCGAAAACGTCACATCCGGTTATGACGTATTGACTGTTTGAGCCTGTTTGGGAGGGGGCGAGCGAGTCAGCGAGGTGATCAGTGTGTCTATTTGCTGCTCTCTGCTGGTGGATCTGTCGCATGTGTTTAAAACCGCAGTCAGACAATTTATTTGAATGAAAAATTACAAAATTAAAAAACACGCAAATCGCTGGCACAGGGGTGAGTACATTATGAATATACTCTGGCAGTGCTAGAATTTGTGAATTTGGTCACAGCAGCATCAGCGACATGTATGTCACCAGTGTGTCTGTTAGACATGGCAAAACAAGTCTAGCACAATGTGTGCTTAACAGAGACAGACAATACTCTTGTCCATTCACAATTGTATTACTCTATGTACAACAGCTCAGGAAATCCACACAGGTCAACAAACTACTTCTCCACCTGGCTCCTGCATTTGATGTCGCTCTGTTCTCTTGGGACAGAATTTTTAATATTTGCATTTCTTCGGGCATAGACTGGATATATCACATGATGTTGCGTCTTTAATTGACTTAATATTGAATTATGTTGCTCAAACAAATTGCATCACGCCCAGTATGAATGCACCATAAGAATGATGGCTAGTAACTTGACTATATACCCCCCCCCCCCCCCACACACACACACACACACACACACACACACACACACACACAGGCATGTGTGTGCAATGTACACATAACATTGCAGGATGCAATGTATTTGAGGCAAAGGTGGCCAGTTAATCACGTTATACTAATACAAAATTACTTCTTGATAGAGCACGAAGACGAGGAAGGTAAGCATTTTGCATGATTAATCTGGAAGAAAAACAGTGCAGTCCATCTGATGAATAAGATTGTGATTTAATGATTTCTTGGTAACTGGTCTTGCATGCACAATGCACATTCTGCTTTCACAGAGGTGTCATATTGAGCCAACCAGAGTGCTCTGAGGTCGATTGGATTAGGTTGGGGTTTAGGTTAAGATTTAAGTTAAATTTAGAGTTAGGGTTAGAGTTGCAGATTCACTAGGGAATTTCCATATTCACAAACCGGCTGGTTTCCTAAGTGTGTGTGTGTGTGTGTGTGTGTGTGTGTGTGTGTGTGTGTGTGTGTGTGTGTGTGTGTGTGTGTGTGTGTGTGTGTGTGTGTGTGTGTGTGTGTGTGTGTGTGTGTGTGTGTGTGTGTGTGTGTGTGTGTGTGTGTGCAACTATTTCAACTATATTTATGTAATCTTTTCAATTTATCACAGGAAGAAGAAACAGAAAAAGAAAAAGAAGGAAAAGGCAATGGTTAAAGAAGCGAATGCAGGAGTTGCACAAAAATCGAATAAAGGGCAAAAACGAAAAAAGGGGGAATTAAAGATCGAGCATCCACCAGAGCCTACTCAACTGAAAGGAGGCAAAAATGTTCATAACAGACAGTTTGCATCACAGAGGAATCAAAGTAGAGAACCACCAAATAGAGCTCAACATCCTTCTCTTCAGAATCAGTCCAGTCGATCAACACACTACCAGCAACAATCCCACAGCGTTTCAGTCATGTCAGAAATCGACATCATCAACAGAAATTATGACAAAAACAACAGTTGGAGCACTCGAGGAAACAGAATTGATACAAGACCCAAGAACTGTCAAGGATCTAAAATGTATGTCCCAGAACATGAAGATCGTTACTATGATGACTTAAGTACTGAGCTGTCGAATACTGGAGTTAAAATCTTTAGTCAGAAGGTTAAAATCTTTGGGCAGAAGGAAGAGATCAGTAACGGATCTTCTCAACCAGGGCAAGAACAAGCTCAGAATTCATCTGCCTCTGCATCCACATGTCTAGACGGACCAACTGACAGTGGTCAATTACGGGATGTTGATGTCAGTTCAATACTTAGGCAAATCAGAAGGGAACTAGGTGTGAGGGAACCATGCAGGGCAGAGCGTGCAGCCCGTAATCAGAAGCAGAGCCAAGATGTTGGTTTCAAGGAGGAAGTGCAAAGCACTGCACAACAGGCTGGCTTTGAGAAACCTGACACCGAGCAGACCACTCTATCTTCCATCACATTATCCAAAACGGCTCATAACAAATTAACAAAAACCCAATCTCTACAATGCCCTCAGGTTGACACTACTATTGTTCCTGCATCCCGTATTGGAATGCGCAGCTCCAAGGTTAGCACTGCTAAGTTTGAGAAGACACAGCAGTCAGAGATGACCTCAGAAAGTAGGTGTGACTCAGACGAACAGTCAAGCAACTGGGAAAGAGGATCACCTAGGGGGCCTTCGGTGCCCAGACTTGACACCCTGGCAGCTTCTCTCACTCGACAGTCGACATCTGCTGAGCCCAACCTAGATGCCGCTCGCAGAATCCGACATGTCAGCGAATCGCATAAGACAGAGCCTGAGAAAGAGGGGGGACTCAGACCAACTGTTCAGAAGTTGCTCAGCTCATCGGGGTCACAGAGGAAGGTGAACTGGAATGAGATGTACCAGGAGGTCAACAGGAAGAAACAAGAGAAGATCAAAGGCATGCCAAGGTGGGGGAGTCAGCAAGACAAAGTTAGCAATTGTTATCTCCGCTATTAGCGGCACTCCATCATGTCTGTTCGTCCATCTGTCAAACACTTTGGTTACAAACAAAAATATATCTCAAAATATGCTCAGATTACCATGAATCTTGGAGCATCCTTACCTCTAGGGGACACTAGCAGGGCTTTTAGATTCTTAGGGCCCTTTTTTTGTGTGTCTTAAGTACGAGGTCTTATGGCTTAACTTAAGACCTGGAGGTGTGGCCAATGCTGTTTGGCCACTCAAAATAGCTAAACGGCATTGGCCACGCCACCAGGTCTTAAGTTAAATCATACGACCTGGTACTTAAGACATGCAAAATAGGGCCATTAGTCTTGTTTGCAGAAGCCTCCTCTTGTGTTGCTAAATTTACAATTTGTATTTACAGTTTGAAACACCCTTTCTATTAATCAACTGAACATTTTGTTATGCTTTTGTTGTACAGGTTTGGAATCGAGATGGTGAAACCCCACTCTGACCAAGGAGACTTAAGGCAGATGCAGGACCAGGACATTACCCTATCAGAGGGCTTCCACTGGGAGTCTGTTTTGCCTAGCGATTCTCCACCTGCGCCCTGTCCCCTACCCTACTCACCTCAAACTACAGCTGTTAATGACTCCATCATAGAGAGACCGTCAGACCCTTTAATACAAGAGCCTTTGGAGGAGCCGACTGTTGCTCTGGGAGATGGCAGGAGCATCCCAGCCATGATGACAAACAACCGTATAAAAGTGGAGCCAGTTCCACCAGAATGGAACGATGTGCCATCGGGAAGAAACCTCAACGCTGAGAATAAAATGAAACGGAAGACAGTAAGGAGATGTAGATGATGTACAGCAATTGTCCTCAACCTTTTTTACACTGAGTACCACCAATATTTGGCTTCCCAAGTACCACCATGATAACTGATGTTAAAATACAATAGCGTAGACCTACCCCATCCTATTCATCTATGCACAGTTGCACTGTGAGCGATAATGTTAGCTCTAAAATCCAATCGCAGTTTGATGTTTCACTGTGACATTTTAAGTTACTTAAAATGGTACTAAGCCAGAAAATTGATTATTGATTTAGCTAACTGTCTGAAAGCCTTTTCAGTTGCACAGGGACACCAAGAGCCATTAAACTCTGTGTCTTGTTTCATTGTGAGCAGATGCCCCTCAAGGGGTTTGTGCATGGCCCTGGATGTTAATTACTTCAACAGCTTTATTGTTATAACTTTGTGTTGTTTTCCATCAGGATGGTGATAATATGGGCATGGCTAGTATGGAACAAAGTGGAAAAAAGAGAAAAGCAACTTCAAACGAGGGTAAATGCGATATTTTATGTATTGGTTGATTCATAATCAAGGATTTTCCTCAAATAGCAAATAAAGTACAACCAAATGTGCGTATGCAAAGGAGTGGAAATAAAATGACATTAGATAATATCTTTATTACAACCTTTTTGTGTCACTGTAGACCATTCCAAAGTGGACCAGCTCTTGACGGTGTCTCTTAAGGAGGATCAGCTGTGTCAGTCACTGCAGGAAGTTGACAATTCTCTGATTCAGGCTCGCAACACCTTGCAGGCTGCCTACACAGAGGTCCAAAGACTACTGCTGCTCAAACAACAGGTAGCCCACACCACTAATAGAATACAAATGAATGTGTGCTATTACTGGGTGTGTTAAAGTTCACATTGCCTTTCAGAAACATTGGTTAACTCTCACCCCCCCACGACTGTTTTTAGTTTACCATTGAGGTCAACAGTCTGAGAACCCAGCGAATTGAGATCCTGCAAGGGATGCAAGGTAGGAGTTTACATTGAGAAAGCATTTTATGTATTTATTTAAGACTAATAGGCCCTCCGCTCCAATCACTATTAACTTTAAAGATATTGTTTTTAAAATCATTATAACTAAGTGGATGGCAGAGTCCACACTACTATAACAACTATAACGATGACAGTGCTGGACAATATAGATATAGTTGTAGTGCTTGGTGTGGAGACCTTAAAGACCTTTGCACACCATGGCCGGTTTATTTGTACGATTTATTCACACATTAATATTTTTCAAACTTCTATCATGGGCAATACATATGTATACATATCAGTGTTGGAATTTCACAGACCAATTATCGCAGTGATATTGGCACATCTGACAAATCACTTATAGTATGATGTGATTTGAAAGTGTCTTTCGTAGGTCTATTGTTAATTATTGTGTTTATTTGCATCGCTCTCGGTTTGCACTTGCGTTTAATGGGCATTGGGCAAGAAAAGGTTAACCCCATTTATCTCTCCATGTCTTGTTCAGATGGGTACACTGGGACATCTGATGTGGGAGAGAACAATGGGTCAACTCTGGCGAGAGCTGCAGCTGTGTCCCCAAGACCCCCTTCCCGCCCGCTATCCAACCCTACCATGACCTCCACCTTACACACAACGCCTACCAGAGCCTCACCATCTTCCATCACCCATACTCAACCAACCTCTGTTGCTCTTCCAAGGGGGGTGAAGATGGAAAGATGTGAACCCTGCGCAGATGAAACAGCCCGTCAACCTTATAACAGCACTCCTCACATGGCTAGCAGTCCATTTCTCAACTCCTCAGTTCCTGTTCTCCTCCCCAGCTTGCTACTCCCGTCGTCACACAGGCCTGCGGTCCCACCAGCTGAACCACAAGAAGACACAAGAGGAGGGAACGATAGCGACGGCTCTTTAGAATTGCTAGATCCCTCTAGCTTGGAGGTCATCGACATCGAGGACTCGGATAATGAAGTCTCTAAACCCTCAGTGGCTTCTCAGAGAACCGTTTCAGTGCAGCTCAGTTGTGCTGCTGGTCAGACGCAGACTCGGAAGTTTAAGGAAGAGAATTTGGACAGGTCAGTTCCATCCAGAGGTGCATGTGTTATAGAGCTGGGCGATATGACTTCAAATCAATATCACGGTTATTTCTAACTTTTGCCTCGACTACGATTAAGGAACGATTTCTTAAAAAAAAGAAGAAGAAAGTTGCAGATTTGCAAGCTCACAATGCATCATGATGCAGCGTGTTGTGAACTTGTACAAAGTAGATCGGCTATTTTCACCACCATTAGTGTTAATCAGAATTGATTTAGTCGATTATATCAAATCGATTAGTTGATAGACAGTATAAGAAAAAGAAAATATATTTTATTCGATTAACATACATGAGGAAGACGGTTATTGGTTCTAAACACCAGTTTCGATATATATTTTTTTTAATTGCCGAGCCCTAATGTGTTGTATATAAATTCCTCAATAGTAACAGGATGCTTTGTGTGCCCAAGTTGAGATAAGATAATCTTATATGAATTGTTAACGAGACATTTCTATTGTTCTCTCAGAAAAACTGAAGTTCCATCAGTATCCAGTTTTCCTGGTGAGTTATAAAACGTCCTGTCTGCATTGTTTGTAAATAGATTGGACTTTATTGTTAATTTGTCCCAGAGGGATATTTGTTTTCATAGCCTGTTCAACATCAAAGTACATAAAAAAACAGTGGCATAATGTTACAACACAATAACATTCAGGTAAAGAAGACGATACATACCTGTAGACTCTGAAAATAAATAAATACAATTCATACTTCATAGCACACAGCAACATGTCATGGAGGCAGTTTGTTTAATGCTGCAGTGGCCGAATGGACCAAACTCCCACTAAAGCAAGTTTAAAGTCCTTTATCTCCGTCCAAATGGCAGTATTGTGAAGTGCTGATTGAGAGGGTGATGGATGTTGCTTGCTATTATGTGTACACTGTAATGCTCGTTATAACCTTGAATTGAATAAGTCATCATCCATCTTTTCAGAGTCTGCTGATGGGGCTATGGAAGAGGAGCCTGCCTTGGGTATATTCAAGAACCACACAGGACCAGTGTATGGCATGCAGGTCCATGATGGGTTACTCTATAGTTGCTCAGGAGACAACACAGTGCACGCCTACTCTCTGGTGGTATGCTCTGCCTAACTACAACTAATAATTGACTTAAATAGTGGTTTACATTTTATACAACATTTTCAAGCTGTCAAAGCACTTTACACAATGGCGTTTTATTTCATTGCTGATATCCCAAATGACATTGTTTGATTTTTGGTATATACATCTATAAGTCAACGCTTTCATGAGGATCGACATCCTCGGTAACATACAGTACAAAGTTACATTAAAGACAGGATGTTTGTGTAATGATGGGTCACTGTATATCATTCCAGACCAAAGACTGTGTGATGGTGTTTGAGGGCCACACAAACAAAATCAATTGTTTGCTGGTGTCGGCCCTGCCCAACATGCCTCCACGCCTCTACACAGGATCTAGTGACCAGACTATCCGCTGCTACAGTATCAAGGTACCACGCTAACACAGGCCACGCATTTTTCTAAAGGGGAACATTTGACACATAATTAGCCATTTTTAAATTGGCACGCTGACTTCGTTACAGCAATCCCCCGTAGGTATAGTTACCTTAGGGTGATGGTGGCATACTGTATGCAGTATCCATACAGTCATGCGTAGGAGTTATGTGCTCAACTATTGAATGTGATTGGCATTCATTCCCCCAGTGGCCCCAAAGGTAACAGTAGTTGAAGGAGAGGAGATAATTATCCATTAATGCAACATTCTGTTAAGATTATTATTACTATTCGCTGTCCTGTATTTGGGCGTCTTGACTAGACTTGCCTTGTTGTACTTTACACTTCCTCCACACTGTTTATATTGTGATGCACGTGTATGAAAAATAGTATACAAATAGTATATTATTTTTTATGATTGAACTGCAATGCAATTGCAAAACTGTTGTGTGTATGTGTGTGTGTGTACTGTATGTGACTTTCTACAATATTTCCTTAATATTGTATCATCGTCAAATCACAACACAAGGCCATCAATCTTAATATATCTAACCCAATGTCTGAAATATGATGCAATCTGTTGGTCAACTACTACTACACCTCTAGGTTGCCCTTACAGTATTTTATATTTCTCTCTCATGCACTAGCCAAAGAAATGCCTGGAGCAGATATCACTTCCAGACCGAGTATTGTGTTTACACATTGCCTGGAAAATTCTGTATGTGGGGGTCGCCGATGGATCAGTATTTAGCTTTCATTTAAAGGTGAGTGTACTTCCTCCATGGTGCCTCCTGCTTGGACGGGTATCAGGTGGGGAGGATGATCTCTGTCACAGCACTAGCAACTCCCACAGGTTGGTCAGAGCGCCTGTGCAGTGGGGTGTTCAACTAGAGTAATACCTCCAGATGCGTTTTGTACCCCCTGTGAAGCTCCTCACTGACAGGTGACAAGAAGCAGCCTTGACAACGCACATGTCAAAAGAGATACAGCATTGTCTGTTTGCACTTGCTAGGACCAACTGTGGAAGTTGGCAGTGATATGGGGCTATTGTACATGGGGAATAGGGATTTGGCATAACAACTAAATTGATAGAAATAAAAAATAATAATTGTCAACTAAATTTGAATGTGCTTAACCTCTGACTCCTCCATCATGCTGAACTTTAGAACCTATGCCTTATAATACATTAATGTCCCCGGTTTGTTTTTTCTCTCTCATAATTATCCCTAATGCTTCTGAAGACCCTGAAGCAGCTGGATGTGTTTGAGTGCCACGGTGCCCGAGGCGTGAGCTGTATGTCTACAGCCCAGGAGGGGGCTCGCAGGATACTGCTAGCTGGATCGTATGACAGCACCATTAGTGTGCGCGACGCCAAGAGTGGCCTGATACTGCGCACACTGATGGGTCACACCAAGACCGTACTCTGTTTGAAGGTTCAGAATCTCAGTCTGTTTTCACACAACTTTCATACTTTGAATTTGCTACAATGTCTTTGAATTTCAACATTTATAGGCATGCAATTGTAATGTTTGTAAACTACAGAGTGAATTGCACCTATATTTTCAGTTACTATGGGTTTAACAGCAGGGGAGAAAAAGTCCAAAGACATGCATGAATTTACCCAACATTCTTCTGGTCAAATAAATTGAAACTGATGCAATGTACATAATTCAATATTCTTGTTGTTCTCAGGTGGTGAATGACCTTGTCTTCAGCGGTTCGAGTGACACATCTGTTCATGCCCATAATATCCATGTAAGTAACACAATAGATTTCACCTTCAAAGAAATAATGCAAGATGATATGTTTTGTTGTCGAGGTTAAGGATCATCTTAACTAATTTACTTTGCTAATGTACCAGGATATGCTGGCGTAATTAAAATGGCATTGAACAAGTGCCCGTGCCAATATTTACAAGAGCGTTTTTTTGGAAATTCTGGCTAGAAATTCCTTGGTCATAACTTAAGTCATATACCACCACTAGTCTAAACCCAGGGGAACTAGCCTATGATACACCTTTTAGCTTCTGAGAATCACTTTCCCTTTGGCACTGGGAGAGCCTGTATAGCCATCAAACCTTTCACCTCTGAATGCGTCCCCAAATCCCTATCCTAATGTACCTAAACCATCATAATATGATGCATGCACATTGCAGCGTGAGCTGTGTTTGGTCATCTTGTGGACATGTTTCACCTGTCAGTATTTTTCATTTCTGTCTTCATGTGTAGACAGGGGAGTTGGTTCGCATCTATAAGGGCCATAGTCACGCTGTCACAGCAATAGCCATCTTGGGGAAGGTCATGGTGACGGCTAGTCTGGACAGATTTGTCCGTGTATATGAGCTACAGGTACGTACTCCAATATGAGATATCCCTCACTTAGTAATTTTCATTTTTTTCCTTAATGGTCAAGTTAACATAACTCAAAACCAATATGTGTAGCCCTTTCCAAACGTTGTCTTTTTCCCTGTGTTAGTCACATGACCGCCTGCAGGTGTACGGGGGTCACAATGACATGGTGATGTGTATGACCATACACAAGAGCGCGGTACGTAGTGTTCATTTAAATCAGAGCGTGCACACATTTAAATGTTCTCTCTGTAAACAAATAGGCAAATGGTTACATTTATACACTAGAGTAAAAAAAGAAAATTCAACGCTGAGAATTTTACTGTATGCCCAAACTGATCTTACCTCAGTGTGATTCTTAAAGTATTAGACCTTCCTGAATTATCAACATAATATTATTCCGTCATTGAGCTGTGGCTTGATACTTTATCTCCCACTCAGATCTACACCGGTTGCTATGACGGAAGTGTTCAAGCCGTAAAACTCAACCTTATGAAGAACTTCCGCTGCTGGGTATGGATATGGCTGCATTATATCATATACTAATACTGATGATTATACCATGTTTAGTTCTGACTTTGCATTGAAACTGGCTGTGAGGCATTCCAATATGTGCCGATATCCCGATAACAGCACTGTGAACACATCCATGTTCCTCGTTACCATACCTGTAACATAGCAATGGTCACTGCCAGCTTACCCTCTAACATTAGCTGCCACAGCGCTTTGCCACCACCACTTAAAAACAATTTTACACAGGTCTAATTTTATGTAGTTGTAAGCATAATCTTTTTTGTTAGTTTTTTGTTTTAAGAAAAGTGTACTCTCTTAAGGGTACTCTTATTTGAACTAGTACTAGTAGGTGACAAGTTCTAGCTCTATTAATGCACAGTATTATGATTTATGAAGGCTACATTTTGTTTATAAAAATCAGCCAAGCAACAGTTCCCCTTTGAGCCCTTTGGGGTGTTCGGTTTGTAAGGTGTATATCCACCAAGCCTCTCTGTAAAATAAATCTCTCTCGATCTCGCCTCTTTTTAAAGGCTGTACTACCTCTATACCCTGGAACCTTAAAGAGCAGATGTCGTGTCCCACCGCATTAAAATGTCTAGCCACTAGCGATTTCTCATCCTTAATAATAATACATTTTAATTGTTATGTACTTTTCATTCACAAGGAATCTCAGAGTGCCACATGGTAAAACAAATCATCAATCATACAAAGTTAAAAAAGCAGTGTTTAAAAACAGATGTGACTAAATAACAATTCAGCACGAAAATGCCCTCTGAAACAAAAACGTTTTCAGGCCTATTTTAAAAGAGTCCAGGGTCTGTGGCGGTGAAAGGCTGTTCCATAGGCGCGGCGCTGCCGAGCAGAAGGCCCGGTCCCCCATAGTACGTAGATTTGTACCAGGGACATCGAGGAAGAATCTGCTCGTAGGTCTGAGGGTGCGGGTGGAATTTGTTTCTAATATTAGTGCTGGTGATCCTTTCTAAGATACTATTTCTGCCAGAACCGTGAAATTTAAAAAAGAGAAAAGCGAGCACTCATCAGAAGAACAGTTCACAGTTCACGCGTATCGGGTAACCCACTTTTCTTTTTTCCCCCCAACTATACTCTCTGTCCAGTGGCATGGCTGCACTCTCATCTTTGGCATCGCTGAACACCTGCTGCAGCACCTGCTCCGAGACCACAGCAACCTTCAGCTACAGTCAGTCAAGTGTCGCTGGAGAGACTGCAACGCCCACTTCACCACGCAAGACAGCGTAAGACAGGTAATGAACGATACCTTCTGTTCCCCTCGATGGCTCCGTTATGTAATGCAGTGGTTCTCCAACTTTTTCACGTCAAGGACCCCCAAATTGATAAATATTTGGCCGCGGACCCCCATCTGAAAATATGTTGTGCCAGGGAGCCCCAGAAGCAAAGATTTGAGTTAAAAATGTTTGCTATAAAAAATACATGTACTCTAAGATATGCAAACATTTTCAAGGTTTGTCAAAAATAGCAGATCTACAAGCTCATAGCGCGGCACTCGGTGCCGTGCTATGAGTTTGTATATCTGCTATTTTTGAAATGCCAATGTATAAAAGGTAAGAATTATTGTGATGCTTGCTATATTAACACATTTTGCTGAGGACCCCCTGGAACCCCCCGCCCAAGACCCCTGGGGGACCCCACTTTGAGAACTAATGATGTAATGTGTGGATTTTTTAGCATGGGAGTGCCTCCTAAACGTATAAGACTGTGCCAAATATGTGAATGGTATTGGATAAAACACAAGAAATAGATCATTTAATAAATAGGCTGTATGTAACATGAAAGTAGACGGTGCTAAGACATGGGTGGGTTGTATAGGTGTGTCTGTGTGCTTCATGAAATGAATGCCCCAACGCCTCCAGAAGTCTTGGGGTTAAGGCCTTTGCAGACAGGGTACGATTTAACCAGCAGTTTTAACCGCATACGAAAAGACGCTCGAATCGAACTGGGTTCGATTGAAGAAAAAAAACGCACCGCCGCAGCCACTTGCCGCACGGCAAATTTGGAGCCGGTGTGCATGAGGTCATAGAAAACCATCTATTCTTTAAAAAAAATGATATTGTCTGTCTTTTCCGTGCGAAAAATCCCACCCTGTCTGCAAAGGCCTTTAGATAGGATAATGAATACAGAATTATTCCACATTTCCTTTTCCCTGTTTTTTTTTTTCCTTCAGTGTCTACCAGATCACATGCTGTACCATGTGGAGCACAACAGCAAGCTGGAGATGTAGAACACAAGATCTTAACTGCAACAGATAAGTCTGGTGCTCCCAACAGTACATGACACCAGCTAAGCCTCTTTGCATTTTGCCCCCATTTGTTTTTAAAGGGCTAGACCCATTTTCCTCAATAATTCCTGTTTTTGTATATTTATGATTACATCCCCGTGGACTGTGGTCTTTATGTTCTCTCAGTTTTCGCAGGGACACGGCGAGAGACACTTAATTTAAGTGCTAATCTTATTTGATTCCTATACCTGTTAACTACATCCAGTATCCGACAACCTGCAATAATCAGTTGTTAAACTGAAATGCATTTGATGTCCTCCAATGAGAATTAAAGGAGTTTAGTAACAAAATGTTACATTGTCAATGAATAGTTTGTACAATCAGTTGCTCATTAAAGTTTCATTAACGCCCTTCTTCATACTACAGTGTCATAGAAAAATATCTGTCTGTGGGTTTTTTAAATATTGAACCAATGAAAAGTATTAACAAGAGCTTGTGACTAAATAATAACTACATTGGATCCATTGGAACACAGATTCCATTTCCTGAAAAGTAACCGTTTCGAACATACAAGGTTTCCACTTGATGGCGACGATATGTTAAGAGATTCATTTGTTATTGTGGGCTCTGTTGGTCCACAAGAAGAGGATATTAGAGAGAATTCCACCTTAGTGGGAATGTAATTTGGATGATGTGACTTGTAGCCCTCTGCAAAGGCTTATTTCAGCATTAAATACCACCTCATCTTAGAATGCTTTGTATAGTCTGTATTGTTTTTTTACATGGACAATAGCTGCTACCCCCTACCTGAACAAAATGGCTTGAACTGATTACCATCCTTAGAGCCCTGCGATATCACTAGTGGTGCTAAAAAAAAGAAGAAAACATTTAAACTAATTATTATTCATGTCAAAATTGTGTGGTGTGTATATTTCCATGTTCACTTACAACACACTGTAAACAACAGAAAAAGCTGTCAAGAAATGTTGTAAAAAACAATACAACACATTCTTTTAATTTTTTTGTAGGAAAGATTAAGAAAACAGGATACATACTCACATGACCCATTTAAAAACGTGGGTCGCAACCCTATGTTTGGGAAACACTGCTGTAGGGTATAGGAAGTGGATGCATGATTTAGCCTTATTATTGATGACCTCCTGGTCTTTCAGTATTCCACTGAGATAAACAATCAGGGTCATTTATACACTACAACCCTTAGTATCAATTTAACCACATTTACACTTAGGATTTTCTGTGTACAAAATTTCTGTCTTTCCCACATTCCAGAAAATTTCAAGGACAACAGTAATATGAGGAATTTATTTAAAGAGTCAAAAATAGTAGATGTATAAGCTCAGAAGAGCTTGTAGATCTGCTATCTTTGGTTTTTACTCTTCACCCCAAAATAGACACCCCAAAAAGCAGTCTCAGTACAGTTGTAACGCCAAGTCCGTTTCACTACGACTAGAGGGTTAAAGAGAATCACCCAGCCACTCAAATTAATATGATGCACATTTTTGATCGATCAAAATCTTGCCTTTGATTTGTTTGTAAGCAAATGCCATATATACTGTATATAGCTGGTCAGGGAGCCTTAGAAGACAAGTTGAACTATGAATACAGGGTCAACTGGAGCCACTGCAAAAGACAGAACAAGGTGGGCATAAGTATTTTATGATTAAACTTGTATATATACATGCATACAGAGAGGGAAACTGGAAGAACTGGTGTACCTCAAGGACATTGAGCTTGATGATGCCGTCTCCATCCTTGTCAAAGGCATTGAATGCCCCTGTAATAAACCCAACACAAGCATTATCATCATCTCGTTTATATACATCTCATGACTGTAAGTGATCCGTCTGGATTTTATTTAAAACATAACTGACGGGCTATTTGGGAAGAGTGACTCAACTCAAGGTATATTAATCGGCACTATTCTGTGTCCCTTATTTCATTTCTAAATAATCGTGTCAAACGGGATTATCTTTTTACCTATCACATGTTAAAGCTATAGTCTGTAATTTTTATGTACTCTCCTGTAAGGGAGAGGTAACTGCAAATTATAACACCCGGTTCACAAGTTATAACAACCGGGATTCGAACCCGGATGGGAAATGAAACATCAACTGCTCGTCAAGAGGGAACTCCTGTTTGTCCACAGGAGGTATTGGGCTTATGAGCTTTAAGGGCTACTTGTCAACCAGTACTAGTAAACATTAGGGTTGATTTTTTTTTTAAATAAGTTGTGGATTGCAGATTTAAATTCTGGCCATGTGCCCCACTGCCTTCCATGCGAAAGTGTTTGGTAGCCTACCTTTTCTGTATGACCCAACCAATACAACCATATTTTCTGTTTTTTTTTTTGGGAGCATTCACAGATTGCAGTGTAGTCTGTACTTACTGAACATGCCTTCCAATCTCACAAAGCAGCAGATGAAACTGTCAAAGTCGATATTGAGGTGTTCATCAGCATAGCGCATGGCAATGATGTCATATAGCTGTTTGTTGAGCTGAAAACCTTGATGTGGACATAATGAAGCAGTTATTACATTACATTACATTACAGTCATTTAGCAGACGCTTTTATCCAAAGCGACTTACAATAAGTGCATTCAACATAGGTAGGGAACAAAACTACTAATCACCAGAAGTCTTAAGTGCATTTCCTGCAAAAACAAGCAACCAAGAGTATACCTAGTGCTAAGGTAAAAGTGCTATATATCAGCTACCTACTTTCTTAAAAAGATGAGACAAAATAGCAAAATCAAATGAGCATGAGCTAATACAAAAAGTGTATCGACTAAACAAGATCCAATAAAACAGTACAACAATAGAACAAGAGTTCGTACAACTAGTTAACAAGTAAGCCAGCTACCTTCATGTTAATGGGACCCTGCATTGATCTTCCAAGTATTAATTAGAAATACATTTTGACAATATATCCGTTATGAGTTGATAAATAGTCAGCAAATACTTTGATTTTGGTAAACTCCCACTTTGTTTGATCACCATAGTGCTCACCTGCATCATTAACTGCATTCCTCATCTCAAAGCTGCTGATGCAGCGATTCTTTTTGGGGTCATAACGTTTGAAGATCAGCTGTGAGAGATTAACACAATGATCATCACATGAGAACCGGTTAGTCTGCATCAACCAGGGAGGATTGCATTTGTCAAGTTTAACATATCCTTAACAGAGATTCTTAAAAGTGTATATGCTGTCCTACCTGCCACTCTTTGATCTTTTTCCACAGGTGTTTAAACTCTTGAAGATTGAGCTTTCCTGTACCGTCCGTCTGAGGTGTGTTCAGTTATGGCAATAACTTATCAGAAGGCAACAGTATAAAGCTATACAATTTAACTCTGTTGCTCAAACATCTTTCAATTCATTCAAATGTGGTCCAAATTTCACCATAATATTCGTTAGAGGGCGGTCATTTTGCTGTATGTCACCTCATGGCTGTTCAGGAAAGGGTCAAGCATTAATCGGTCAGTTTCACCATAAACAATTTTCCCAGTCAGTTTGGGGTTTGAACAGAGGACCATAAGTCACATTTCTGTGTCTTTATTTTAGTACTGCCGCCATGGGGTTCAGAAGTGGCTGCTCTTTGGTCTGTACCACAGTCCTGCCTGCTGTCAATCAAAATGAAAGGATACATCCATGAGTGCAATCATACTTCGACACGTCTCCAGGCTGAAGCCCTCTGTCTGAATTTCATTGTCTGTAGAAAAGGACCAGCTGACATGAGCACTCATCTCACAAAATAAATACGAAGAAAGTGAAGGAATCTTTTTTTGGCAATTCTATTCCAGTGTACTCACGTTTTGCCAATACTCTCTGCATGACCACTTTAAACTCATTGGAGCAGATCTGCATATCCTGAACGAGGGGGAAGAAACGGTTCACATTAGCTAATTTATAACTCTAGTCTTAAATCTAGTGTCTGTCATGTGTTGTTCTGTTTCCCCATCCTGAAATGGCTCCTCTTAAACCAATCACTACTCACCTCACCAGCAATATGCTCATAAATGGCTCTAAACTGCTTCTCCTCCTCAGTTTCTTCCACAGGCTGGAGAATCTTTAGCTAAAAAAGGAAAAGCCAACCAACAATACCAGAGGATTTAGCAATAAATAAAAGTGTCCATTTCATGCTAACATTTACAATACTCTACACCTAAACCCTAAAGCATTGGGAACTTCAACTTGTACAAAACATATATATAACCCACTCTTTTACGCCTGTAAACAAAGAAGTGTATAGGGCTTAAGTAGTTAAGTTCAGTATTGGATACCTTAACCCAGTGGTTCTCAAAGTGGGGTCCGGGGACCCCCAGGGGTCATTGGGGTGGTTCCAGGGGGTCCCCAGCATAATTAGTTAATAGCATCCGAATTATTTAACTACTTTAACCATAAATAGCAGATATACAAGCTCACAGCGAGTCACTTAGTACCACGCTGCAAGCTTGTACATCTGCAATTTTGGAAAATATCAAACATGTTTGGAATATTTTGTATAATTTCATTTAACACAAATCTTATCTTCTGACTGTCCCTGGCACAAAACATTTTCAGATGGGGGTCCACGGCCAAATACATATACATTTGGGGGTCCTTGACATGGAAAAAGTTTGAGAACCACTGCCCTAGCGTCCCTTTTCTGTGCATGTTATATAACAGACAAACATTTGGCGGAAATAGCGTTGCATCATGTTACAGTACATCTCGATGTGAGCTTGTACTGTAGATCAGCAATTTCCACAAAGAGAGTTGGTGTAGAGGGAAAAGGGAGTAAAGTATAGGCCCATGGGGGACACCGGTCAATGTATACTGTATATAGGGTTCAAATATAGTATTCAGTGTAGGAAAACAAGGCATGAGTTATTTAAGATTTTGTATGAGTATTTTCTGGTGCTGTTGCTGTTGTTGTATCAGATACATATGCCTTCTTATGGAGAAACAAAGTGTTTCTGGGATCAGACACAACATGTTTTTAAAGGAGGAGTTCACCCAAAAAATGACTTATTTTCTATCAATTGCACACCCTATGAAGCCTTGAATCGATGGATTATTTTTTGTTTTTGTCGCATTCCTAAACTAATAATTTGATTCCCATCTCCTACCGGCTAATGTATCCGGTAGGAGACACAAAGTAGATTATTTGTGTCTCCTACTGGAAATACACACGGTCATCAAATTATTGTTTTAGGAATGCCACAAAAACAAAAATAAATCCATGAAATCAAGGCTTCACGGGGTGTGTAATTGATAGAAAATAAATATTTTTTTGGGTGAACTCCTCCTTTAAGCAGGACATAGGAGTGTTCACTGATGACGGGCTTTATTCAAGAAGAAGAACTGGGAGGGATGGCATGTTCTTCCACATGCATTATGCTCTCCCGCTGAAACTCCTTGATGTCAGGTGAAAAGAAGTGTGAGGAAGAAAATATGCATTACAAACAGAAGAGGGCAGCACTACGGGGTGTAGAGTAACTATGAACATGTAAACAGAGTCATAAGAAGGGAGCAGGTGGAAGTAGGCCACCATGGAGCAATTGCCCTTTAAAACTTGGAGAGTAGTTCACTTGGGGGGGGGGGGGGGGTCAGGCAATTCCCAGTGACGTGTGACATGTTTAAGATTGAGTTTCAGGCCTGTCAGGCTCAGAGACTTGTGAATTACTGTACTGTATGTGAGTGAAAAGTGACCTTTGCACTCAGCTGTGACAGTGAATGCAGTACTGGTGCAGACTCTAGACAAACATACTCTTTTTGTTTGCTCAGAGTATTATTACCTTCTTCTTCTTTTCCCCCCGAATGCCATCATGCTCGATTTCTTTGTTGGCTTGAGCTCTGTCTGACACGAACACAATGGGCTAGAATAGGGAGACACATGAGAAGTTGAGGTGGTTGATATGGGAAGAGGAAATGAGAGGGTTGTGGGAGTATTGGGATTAGGGTGGAAGGCAGCAACAGGGTGGATGTTAAACTGACTGCAAGCAATGATGGCCAACAACTGCTGTTGCTGACATTGGCACAAGACAACATGACATGTAGGACAGAGGCAGGAAAAGCAAAGCTCAAAAGAAAGCAGAGTATTTTCCGCTTTAATTCTGCATTACCTTTGCTTTGTCTTTCTCGCCATTCTGATGGCCCGTGAAATAAGACAGGATAGGGGGAAAATGAAATGAGATGAAAAGGTATGGAAGAGACGTGAAGGAAAAAGCCTTAAATGTTCTGATTATTAGTCTTTTATGGAAAGATGACACATGCATATACATGATAGAACAGACAAGATGGATGATTTCGAGAGAGTTGATGAGAACGATGATGAGATGCTGTATGTAGGCTGCACAATAGGGTTTTACAATATACTAAATGTACATTGGTATTGCAGTGTGACACTGTATATAGAACAGAACATTGCATGATAGTTTTGATGACCCTTTTAAATAATTTGTTTCTAACAGATCGAATCAATAGTAATTGTAATAGACTTAAAAATGTACTTGTACTGTAACCCGTATTGCAAATGCCTTACAGTATCACCGTAATTACATTACCTGCGTTTTGTCAGTCCCAACTGCGCTATCACTTTCCCTGGGAGAAAGCAGACAAATGTCACAGAATTTCTGGCATGAATCAATTTTTCATTACCCTACTATATTCTACATCCATTTGATCATCAACAGCATCCAACATTACTCACCTCCCCCACATATGACCAACCCCCCTCCACCCTTATCGATTCTTACTCTGAGATGCTGCTCCTTTTCTCAGAGAAGACTCTGAGAATGAATTCTCCCTCCTGGTGCTGTTTAAAGGTCGTGGGAATGATGACATACTCCCCAGGAGGCAGGCGGAAACGTTCCGTTATCTCACGGAGGTTGATGTAGCTCTTACATTTGGCCTTGGAGGCCGTGTAGAGGAAGAAGTCCTTCTGCAGGTGCTGATTGCATCCGCGCATCTAGGAATAAGGGCAGTGGCAACGGGACATAGAGGAGAATGAATGGTGGTGGAGCAATATTCTGTACTTTAGAAATCCTTAATTATCTTGAAGAATGTAATTAAATATTGCGTAAGACATATGTTAATGATGTTTTGTACTAGATTCATACCCATTTAAGACACTGTTAATAATATGAGTTAGACAATACACAAGACAATATAAAATACAACAGGTACTTTACTGTGTACACACGCACGCACGCACGCACACACACACACACACACACACACACACACACACACACACAAATAAGAAGCACTTGAAGATACAGGTCATAATTGGGACAGCGCTGACATCGTCACATTAATGTCCTCCCAGATGATCCTACCTCCTGTGGCACCTACAGTATGAAGACAAAGTAAAGATGAGCAGTGCTATTTCTTCCAGTGCTTGCATAAAAGTATGGATTCCATAGTGAGCCTCAATCAGGATTTTAGTACCTCATAGATGGAAAACCCAATGGTGAAGTTCTTGGCTCCCTTACTGCGATCCTTCCTACGGCCTTTCTGCATCAGAGACACCACCACAGTGCATGCCACCCGTTCGTCTTCTGGATCATCGTCTTCCTCATATAACCGCATGCGATACTGTGGGTTGGTCCAGAAGGTTTCTGTAAAACAGCAAGGTGGGAGCGGACTCACTGCTTCGTCGGACTGAAACGACGAAGTTGAGCATGGATAGTTCCAAGGAATACACAGTTGTCCTACAAATGTATAAATTAGGCTAAAGAGAGTGAGAGATAAGACCTACAGTACCTGGGAAGTTCCTGCAGCCCCCAGCTGAACTTCCTCTTACCCAGCGTCCTTCATGAACAGCCACAGTCCAGCTGACTCTTTCATCACGGTGCATTGCGTCTGGAGTCAGGTTACAGATCTCCATCTTGGTGAAGTACTTCATGAAATCATCAAAGGACATCCTGGAGGCAATCAGAGAGGGAAAAAATATCAAGCGATAAGTGGAAAAATATCTGAAATGGGCCTTGGGACGATGAAGGGAGAAATACCAGAGGTTTTCACTCACCAGAACTCACTTTGTTCAACAGTCTGTTTTTTTAAGTTGTCCTTTTCTGCAATGGCGAGGGTGTCCCATTCTTTTGAACTGTAGAAAGATTACCATCCACAAAATAATGCACGCTAAACACTGCATAAAAAGTCATCTCAGCATTAGATATGGCCCATTAGGGTGGTGCAGCCTTCAATCAATCTGAGTAAAGTAGAATTTGTATACAAAATACTGCAATTCGTAGCCTTTGATTTAATATGCTTGGAGTATCAGAAGAGAGGGATTTATTGGACAGGATACCAGGTAAACTGTCAATCATACTACCCTTACCATGTCTGCAGCAATGTGTGGTCCGTGTTTTTGTTTTCCTTGTGATTAAATAAACCTGTTCATCTATCTGGCACTCCAAGCAACTTAGAACCAATAGTTATTTACAGATACTATTTGACCAAAACCTGATTTCAAAGTATGAAATGGCCAAAAACTATAACAGGTCACTGATCAAGTCTTACTTTGCATTCCATGGTCCTTTCCATAGCACCCAACCCCAGGGATTGCGCAAGCGAATCAGGCGAATTCTGGTGTCCAGTGCAACCTGATCACACTGAAAACATCAACACCCTTTTACTATTAAACATCAAAGGGCTTAAATCATTAAGCATCCTGTAAAAAAAGGAATCTTGAAACCACACTTTTGTGTACCCTTTACTGTACCTCCTCCAGACCTATGATGGAGTAGGCATGACCTTGGACAAGTCCCTGTTCAGTCCGACTTTCCATGTCCTGTTGATTAAGGACCTGGCCGAGACACAATACATTTACATTGTGAGTAAATATTTCTCAAAGCAATGTGATGACAACACAATAGCTACAGCAACGCCGGGCAAGCTTTCTTTGTTCCAAATGAACTTAAGGAGCGGCACAGCCTCTAGTATGTGTTGCGTTGTGTTGGTTTCTCTCTGTTTAGCTGAAATGTTGGGTCACTGCTCGTAATTCGCAATCGCATGCTATCATTTATAATTGACTTTTCTATTATGTATTTATTTATATATGTGCGCAAAAGGCTTAACACAACTCTTAACTCTAAACTCACATCAATGGAGCATCCCATCAGTGAGCCTCTCTGCAGCGCTTTCTTCATGATCTTGAAGAGCTCTTTGGGGGCGTCTATTAAATCAAAGAACTCCGTCACACCCCCTGTGAAGTCCTCCATGGCTTCGAGGGTGTTTCCCCCTTTCAGTGCTTCATAGGTACCATGCAACCTGCGAAAGAAACAATCAGTCACATTCAGAGTGCAAACGTGTCTGTTCACTTGAGGCCATAGCAGACGAGCTTGAAATATGAACCATGCAAATTGAAATTGAAATGAGTCACACTTACTTGGCATAAGCTTTTTCCAAGAGGGCACTCCAGAACTCATTCCTTCTGAAAGATTTGGTAAACACTAGCTGGTTTTTGACGGTGGGGATGCGGTCGTCCACAACCACATCAATCCATTCACCGTACCGCCAGAACTGCAAGTGACATGACAGCAGGGAATATGGGTAAATTGATTGATTGATTGATTGATTGATTGATTGAAAACTTTATTAGTCAGAAATGTAAACAGCACAGAGGTACAGTAAGACATTTGGGCTAAAAGGATAACACAAAAAAGTCCTGGGGACTTGTTTCCAATATTGGTCCTATGTATTTAATTAATCAACATAGCATATTAACACATTAATACATGTCCTCAACAAATACAAATAAATATATGTACAAATGAGAAAAGGGAAAAACAGCGGCAGTGAATGACACCTCCTTTCGATGGGAATTTAAATCTAACTCCCCTTATGCATAAGACATGACCTGGTATAGGATGGTCTACTGTGATTTCCTGCACCAGTTTCCTGCATCAGTGAAATTAACAAACCATCATTAATGGGAACCTGGTTTGGTGGGGTACTTTGGTCCATAATATCTTAGCCAACAACAATTAATTTTCAAATGGAATAGGCCTATAAATACAGCTGAAAAAGAGAGGGGCAGAGTGTAAAGTTTGTAATGACAAGTATACCTGGAAGTGGAAGATGCCAGCATAGTTTTCGGTGAAGCTCTGATCTGGAGGGATAACTCTATACAATAGCGTCTCATTCAATGTCAGACAGGCAATGGCAGCTAGCAACCAGCAGTCACCTGTCAACAAGTTCAGGGAGTTATAAAGGGGTATGATCTAAACATATCATTTTATAAGCTAATGCATTTGGAATATGGTACATGACAATCCTGCAGCAGGTGCAAATCCCCTACCCTGATGCCTGATTTATACTTGGTTGCATGCTATGTTGCGCACTGAAAATAGCAGATCTACAAGCTCACAACGTGTCAACTTGTAGATCAGCTATTTTCGATGTGTGACACCGGCACGCAACCAAGTATAAATCACCCTTGAGATAATCAAGGGCACTCATTCTTATTTCAACACATTTTGAGCATTGCGGGTCTCTTCTCTCTAGCACTGACTGACACATTGTCTGACTTCTCTCGATCATCTGACTGACATGTTTTCAGTGTAGGCCTACACATGCCTTGGCAGTATATTGTGAACAATCTTTTCTGTCATGTCATTCAAAAGGATGGTTTCTGTTTTCGGTTCAGCTGCTCAGTGCTTTCAAAACAAACACAGTAAACTCCTCAGTGTTAATATATCCATGTCTAACTCTGGGAGTGTACAAAATACAAATGGACCCTTGTAGGTACATTTGGTTTAATTTGTACACTCTCAGAGTTAAATTAACACAGAGAATATTACAGTGTATGTGTGACACAAATGTTCTGACCATGCTGGTCTTAGTGTGGACAAGGCAAAGTCTACACAATTAAAGGTGATCATTTCCAATTCCACCAAATGTTTTTTCTTGTCACCTATATTTGGATTTTTGTTTGTGTTGGGAAGGATAGCCTGGCTAGTCTTTTCTCCTGCCCACTATTGTGATGGTGTCTGTTGTATTTGTATTGAAAACATCCCACAGGCTTCACATCAATTCAAGGTATCTTGATTCTTGCTTTTTCAAAAGTTAGAAGAAGCCTATCCTTCATAAAAGGAGTTTTGCATTGATGGTAACTGAGCTTTATTGAAATATATTTGCAATCAACACTGTTTAAACATTACCCAATTCTCCTTGACAGATGTCTGTTCTATTGGCTCCTTCTATGATGAATTCAGGATTTTCACAGATTTCCTGTGAGAAACAAATAGAGGTTTATGAATATAATTACTGGCTGAAAGTTTTTCAAGTCTTCAAGTTTTTTTAATTGTTGTAAAATGGTTAGCTGGTGCTAACATTTCCCACCTTAAGTTGGGGACCATAAATTGTGCATTTACATGTGACTTACTAAGTACTTACTATTTGGCATTAAAAACAAAACATGACAAAACAAAAGAAATCACAGATCATTGACCAAAACAAATGCTTGTATTCAGCTTTAAATCTGCATTCACAGATCTCTGCACATGAGATGACTTACATGGAGAGGACTTGACCTTTCACCCGGCAGCTGAGTGAGAGTGAGAGGCCTGGGCCTGGGCTGAAAGATAGTTAGGAGTTGGAACCAGGAACTCCCTTAGCTATATGTATAGGGGCAGCTGTTACAGGTCGGAACCCTCTGACCCCTCTGAACAAGCGATAATGTTGTGGTATAAATGCTGAGAACCCTTAACCTCATACCAACCTCTGTCAGGGCAGAATGATAAACTGCCATACTGGACTTACTGGAAACGAAGTGACGCAATGTTATACACAGATGATTTATTACAAGGACTTAAATACCGGTAGTGATCTCTCATTTACAGTAATACATTTCTCAATACATGGCCTGTGCACAAACTGCAGACTTTGGTATATGTCAACCTTATTTATGACCACATATGTTTAAGTAATGCTTTTAAGGGTTGGGTTTCATTCCATTTGATTCAGGACAGTGAGATTATAAAGCCTGATGCTTCGGTAACAAACTGTTTTGCACACTTTTTTCAGTTCAAAATATGTTACATTACACCAGTGACAGGTCACACAAAACTCACCGAGTTTTAAATCAGGCTTTGGCAATCTAAACATACTTGACTAGACTATATGGCTAAAGGGTTTTCTAATTCTTAAAAGAACACGTAAAGTTTTACCTATCAGCTTTTTGTTGTTTGTTGTTCCACCAGATTAGTGTGTTCTATTATCATTGTTAGCAATGAGCATATCAGAACATTATGAAGGCCTACGTACCAATACATACAGAATGCAGTGATACGTGAGACACAGCAGTGACACCTGCGTCCTCATCATGAGACCCCAGGGTTGTAAATGTAAAATTAAAATCTCATACGCGTGTCCAACCAATGATCTTTGATGAGGACACGGTTACATTAGGCCATAAAAAACAGCTCATACCTGCACATACTGGTTTGGCACACCTTACAGTCTGAACCAATTATTAAGAGCATCAGCTAAAATGATGGTTCTTAAAGTGGGGTCCTTGAGGGGGTCCCAGGGGGTCCCCAGCTAAATAAGTTAATGTAGCGTCAGTTCAACCACTTTAACCCTATATACGTACATCAGCTATTTGAAAATAGCAGATCTTCAAGCTCACAAACGCATCACGATGCAATGTGTAGTGAGCTTGTAGATTTGCTACTTTCAAAAAAATATTGACAAAATGTGACAAATCTTTTATATTTTTGAAATATTGTAACAACACAAATCTTGTATGGGGGTCCCTGGCACAAAATCTTTTCAGAAGAGGTCTGCGAGTCTGAGAACCAATGAGCTAAAGGACTGGTGCGTGTCTTTCTGCCATGTCTAATTGTGGATAAACTTGGCATTCCAAACTTGATATGGTTGAGGTTGGCAAAACCAACACATGTACTGTATGTCTACCTGTCCATCTGTCTTGCATGTAAATATCAGTTCATGACATGTGTCTTGGCCACGTCTGTGCCACGTATACACATTCCCCCAACAAACTGTAATCCAGGCTGTAATTCTGTACCATAGTGTATCTGTGTATGGTACTTTAGATGCAGCAGTGGGAATCAGATGGTTCCCAGTTGGACAAGTCATTGGACCCCTAGCCATTCCCTAGGCACCATTACTAATAGTTAGGATGGGCAGTGCAATTACAAGGCTTTCCCTTTCCTTTCCTGTCCTGTCCCTGAAAAAACATCCTGGTGAGCACGACATCATCAGAGATAAATGTTAGACCAAATCCCCTACTTATGCCCTGCTGAGTTTCATGGCAGTGTCCATGAGGGGTCAATTGTGTGGGAGAGTCAGCTGTCTGTGATTCTAGAAGGTGTTAAAATAGAACTATGTGCTGACAAACATGTAGCTATATCAACTTCACACCCTTCCCATCAGCGATGGTAAGTAATGCACATGGAATTTGGAGATGGGGAGTTTTTTCAACCGCCAAGAGTGTGTTTATCTAAGTATTAAGTACAGTTATGTCTTACATAGTGTTCCTTCTACCTCCTGACAGCAATTGAATACTCTCCCTGTACTCCAGAGGCACTCACCGATGGCCGTTTCCATTCAAATTTTCTGGGGCATTTCTGACTATAGAAGAGAGAGGAGTCATCTGCAGGGAACAATGGATCTTCAAACAGCACCTTCTTGCCTACATATTTGTCCCGTAGTTCCAAAAAGGTTTTAAGACGCTTGGCATCTTTCACAGTCTCATTTCTGCTTAGAATGGCTGAGTAGATAGAGTTGCTACCAAGAGGGGGGTAGTCACGTTCTTCGTCAGGTTCAAATGCTGCATCATTTTCCACTATTTCTCTCATTGGAATTTCTTCTACAATTTCTTCCATTTTGTATGTCACCTCCACAATTTCTTCCACTTTGTATGTCACCTCCATCGCCTTAGTATGCTCATTTGCCTCTGACATTCCTTCTTCAGTGCAAATAAACTGCTGAGTCCTTGCTTATTTGCAGAAGCAGGAGAGTACGAACTTGAGAAACCGCCCAAAGAAAGTTCCTGTATCCTCTCTTACACTGTCCTGACACTCTTAGTTCCTTTTTTTTGTAGGAGTGCTGTCACTGCTGCTGATACCCCCTCACCAAACAACCTCGCTTACCAGCTCGCTCACATGTGTGCGTGTATGTGAGCACATACACACACACACGCACACACACACACACACACACACACACACACACACACACACACACACACACACACACACACACACACACACACACACACACACACACACACACACACACACACACACACACACACACACACACACACACTTAGCCAGCTATTCGCTGGTGCTGGGGCTAAAAATAGGCCCCCTTAAGAGAGGGTGGGAGACTTCTCAAATAGGGCCTCAAAATCTATCCATTTCAATATTCACTCTTATTCATTAAGAATGCCCAAAAGCTGTATCAACGCGTTAAACAGAAAGCATTCATGGCTATAATGGCTATTGATGACAGGTCTTTTGTGGTCATAACACTCCTGGGATGTAGCTCATAGATAATTTAGAAGAAACACTTTGTAGTATCGTATGCTGTAATATTGTAATGTTGGGGCCTGCTGTAGGCTACTGTTTTACCCACATTCTATTTAATTACTGTAGGCTCTTTTATCTACATGGTTGTAAACCCTGTTACAACATATCGGAAAATTACACATATTATTTAAAATTACACAAGCAGTTGTGCCGTCTTTTTTCATGACTGGATTTCATAACTCTTATCAATAGTCATGTGCCACAAGTATTCTTATCTGCTCTGCACTATATTGACACCTAGTGGTCAAATGTGATAGATAGATAGATGGATGGAAGAATGGAAAGACAGACAGGCAGACAGACAGACAGACAGACAGGCAGGCAGGCAGGCAGGCAGGCAGGCAGGCAGACAGACAGACAGACAGACAGACAGACAGACAGACAGACAGACAGACAGACAGACAGACAGACAGACAGACAGACAGACAGACAGACAGACAGATAGATAGATAGATAAATAGTTATAAAGTGTCTTTATGTATAAGACACTTAACTTTCCTGTTCTACCCCAGATTTGAACCCGGGTCTCCTGCCAAGTGCTGACACTTTTTTTTATTTTATTTTTTTATTTTTTTTACCATTGAGCTAATAGAGCCTGACACCTGCCTGCTTGGATCAGGGGATAAATTGAATCTTGACCGTCAGGGCAAAATTGTCTGTCACCAAACCAGAAACAAAACAGGACATGTCAAAGGTCATGTCTCACCTAGACACAGGCTCTAAATGTCTCAATAGAAGAGCAGGGAGACCAAATACAACCACCCCAAATGTATAAGTTATATTGTATTAACATACTCTACCATACAGATTGGACAAATTACATTTTATTTATAAAAAAAAGTTACATAATGCCGCTTTAATAAACCTTGTTATAAATTGTTATGCATAATTATAAACATTTATAATGAGTGTTATGAAGCATTATAATGCATTATAAATGCGACTTAATACATTACAGACCCGACCTTAAAGTAAAGTGTGTAATGTGTTTTAAACACTAGTGTCTTTTGTTGAGATTCTCAATTCTTAAATCGCCGACTCCCCATCCTCATCTTCAACCATGCAAGTGACTCTGTCACTCTGATTAGTCCATATACTATGGAATCAGATCAGTCTAAAAATGAATCTGACTTCATTATATACGGCTATATGAAAAATCATCACAAAGAAAGGCCATCAAGAGTCGAACAGTAAATCAGATTTCTGTTTGTATAGCACTGGGGGAGGGATGTCGATATGAAACAATGCACATTGTAGTAGTGGGTGTAGTCTAGTTATTATATTATCCTTCGACCTCTGACCTTCAGCACTGAAGACATAGGACAGCACCACACAGCAGAATGTAAACATGTTCAATGTGTGTATGCAAGTCATTTCAGACACCATAGGTCCCCAGATGACAGTGAAGTGATTTAAGCCTTTTTAATACCTAATAATCACAGACATTCTAGGGTTAATCAACAAACTATGCTATAAAACTGGTCAAACATTGACCAAATGTCAAATAATATAAGAAAGAGGCAAACGTTTTGTAAATACCCGATCTACAAGCTCACAACTCGTGTTCACCTCGTGTTCTAAAGTGCTTGTCAGGGTGGGGGGTCCCAAGTTCAAATATGATTATTTTGAGGGGTCGCGGCCTGAAACATTTGAGAACCACTGATGTAGGGGCCACTAGGGGGGATAGGACCAACCGAACGTGGCAACTTTGCCTGTTGGTGACGTAACGTGACCCAGAAGGCTCAGTGTGTGTTGTGTGTGTGGCCATCATCCTCTAGCTAGCGTTAGGCTATTGTATTCTGTAATGTTGTTCGTGTGTTTGTCCTTATAAGCGAGGTTCGAATGAAATGCAGTTTTACTTGTACACGTGTTCATCAAGTGTGTTGAAGACTGGTGCAATAGTGTAAGTAACCAAATAATATAGACATTATGAGCTAATTTGCCAGATACTAACCGAATGCTAGAGGACGAGCTGTCTAACAGACATCCTTATCTGTCAACGACTTAGCTAAAGCTGGCTAGTAGCAGGTTATCTCATTTGAATAATAACTTGAATGTAAAGTCCTTGTTGTCATTGTTCATTGTTACATGACAGTTTCACGGGCAACCGATGAATTGAATACACAGGACCCCAATAGAAACAAGCCATAGTGCTTTCTTGGGTTTAATCCTTGTAGCATCCTTTTGTATAGAACTGTACTTTCTGTGCTTTTTTTTTTGCAAACTGTTAATAAAGTATTCAATCAATCAATCAATCAATCAATCAATCAAAACCGTTCCGTCTAATCTGTGGTAAATTCATCTAAGGAGCTACAAAAGCAGCAGGGCAGGTGTGGTGTCACCAGGTTGAAGGTCCAAAGAGGAGGAGTGTCTTGTTTGTCTGCTGACCTGGAGCTGGCATCGTCTCACTATATACTGTACCTGGTTGACCACGTATGTTTTTAAGCTTGATTTGTCTTTTTCTATTTCATTTGGGAAAAAATGCAAAACTTAAGTCTAGTTTCTAAAATCTGTGTTGTGACCATGCATTACTGTGTATGCATTGTACAGCAGGCTGCTGTGCCCGACAGGATAAAGAAACCCAAATATGTCTGAGGGCGATAATAAGCAGGCCCCGGACTCTGCCCAAGAGTCAACAGCACTCACTAGTCAAGGAGTGTCGTCCGTATCACCCCCTGTGTCCATGGTAACCCAGCCTGCACCCACCACAACAGCTACAGAGGATGAGGAAGAGGAGAGTGAAGATGAGTCCGAAATTCTGGAGGAGAGCCCGTGCGGACGCTGGCAGAAACGGAGAGAGGAGGTACATAACTTGATACTGCTGTGCTGTGTGGCGGAGTCAATTTCCGAGTTTCAGTGGTTGATGGATAATTTCGACCCCTTTTTTTTTTAGGTGAATCAGCGCAATGTTCCTGGGATTGATAATGCGTACTTGGCCATGGACACAGAGGAAGGAGTTGAGGTGGTTTGGAATGAGGTCATGTTCTCTGAAAGGAAGAACTTCAAACTGCAGGAGGTGAGTCCACTGCTGGGCCAATGGGGATGTGTGTGAGGTTTGACACGGTTTTGTTTGTGTATTGCAAGGTGATAATGATTCATTCTTAAACTGAAAACTCATGATTTAGACAGTGACTATGATGGTCACAAACAAGTGTGATTGAAGGAAGGACAAGCAGCATCTCTTCAGTACATGGCATTGTCAGAATTTGCCACCTATTTCTTAAAACTGCATGTCTGCCCAAGATATCACATCAGCTCATCCCTGCACAGGCCTGTCACAAGTTACCCAATTATTTAGAGAATCATAACAAAGAATTGTAAGAAAGGTACAGCTTCATTGTAACCTTCTTCAAAGTAACCACATGTACATAGAATCTCAATTTTAAGGGAGGCGCACCGCCAGAAGCGGGCTTGAGCTCTGTGAGGTGTGCCCAACCGAGGCTTAAGCCGAGCGAGTTCCAGCGCCGAGCGGTGCAATGGCCGCACTGATTAACCGAGCTGCATATCGATAGGGTGGGATATTATAATTTACTTCTAAATTGCACATAGTACTTGACTTGAAAATCTAGGATTGAGTTGACATAGTCCGCATCTGGAAATATAGATATGCAGCTTTCTTTGGTTCTGAAATGTCAACATTCAACGTACGAGAGCTGGTTTGCAGAAACTTACAATGTCAACATTTTATCTAGTGATAAAACAAGTGTTTGTTTCCCTCTTGTTCTAACTTCCTTATGCAAAGCAGTCAGGCCTATTGCTGGCAGCACATGAACACTTTAGATGGCATGCATTACCTCAATGTTTACTGAAACACATTTCAGGGATGTCAGCAGCTATACACTGATTGTTGCATAAACCGCTTGCAAGTTTTTTTTTTACTCTTCAACATTCAATTCAATGGGTACTGTAATAGACAGGCCCCCCTGGAAAGAATAAAAATATTCTGCACTGGATTTTTAATATTCTGATTGTGAACCAATATTCTTCAACAGACATAATTGACTTAGGTTGCCTTTTTTATGAAAAAATATCCTTAAGAGCATTCAACTGATGAACTGAAAACATTACATTTAACTTGAAATGTCTTCTTCCCTCCACCATTTATGTACAGTACTGTAAACTCTGTCTCACCATCTGTCTCACACACACATACGAACAAAATGATCTCATTAAGAATTCATATTGAACACAACTCAACAAGAGCCAGCTACCCAACCACAGACCTGTGCCGTCATGTGCAGAACAGATGCCAAGGACCAGGGCTAGTTTAAGCTTGTATTAAAGAACTAACATTTGCATTATGTTAGTTAACTCACAGTAGCTGACTCTAGCACCTTCTCTTCTTCTGTAGTGATGGTGTGATCAACAAAACTATTAATTGATACAAAATTATGGCACCATCTGCATGATTCTATGGCGTTTCTTTTTATTTTATCATTGTTGTAAATTGTTGTTTGGTCAACTAGAGTTTCGTTTGATATGCTTTTAGGCGTGAGGAAAATTAGACAGACACTATACAGGAGTGTAGGTCTGTAAAGGGAAAAATACACTTCCCTTGTACTTCTTTTGCTCGGATAGTGGCATCTTCTGAGCAGTGACTCACGCTTTAAGAGCTATGCCCACAGAAAGCATTTTTTGAGTGGAGGAGTCCTTTGGAAATCATGTCCAGAGAAGAAGGGGCACTCCAATGCGTCTTTACCATATAAATGCATGTCAGAAAGGTGCTGGCAGCTAAAACAAAAATGCTTTCTGTGGAGACTGCCACTTATCCCCATGTATACAGGAACATACATGTACCCTCCATCATGCTAACCTTTTTTTTATTCTCCTCACAGGAAAAGGTTAAAACAGTTTTTGACAACTTGATCCAGTTGGATCATTTGAACATTGTCAAGTTTCACAAGTACTGGGCTGATGTGAAGGAGAACAGAGCTAGGGTAGGCGATTCTCTTTTTATCAAGTAAATTACACACACACACACACACACACACACACACACACACACACACACACACACACACACACACACACACACACACACACACACTGAGAACAATATGCTGGCTGTTATAAGTAGTGTTTTATATATATATACTGTATGTTGTTGTTGTATGGTATATCTGCAGGTCATTTTCATCACAGAATACATGTCCTCAGGAAGTCTGAAACAGTTTCTAAAAAAGACCAAGAAAAACCACAAGACCATGAATGAAAAGGTATGTAACTGCTTCATGCAAACATGACCTCAAAGGCATGTTTTTTCACGCTCACCTGATTGTGCTGTCCTTGATTCCTAAGCTCTTTCTTTGAGCTGTGCCACATTACTTCAGGTGTTGTTGAAGCCCAAACTTCATCTTTGCAAGCCTTTACTCCACATACAACAGTTGGAATTGAGTTATTTGGAAATGGAACTGCTAATACCGATATCTTTTAACCAAATGGCACATTTAAAGCTGTTAACTTATCTTTCTTTCAGGCCTGGAAGCGCTGGTGCATACAAATACTTTCTGCTCTCAGGTCAGTAGCATACGGGTGTCGGAAGAGTAAATGTTTGAATACATCAGACACTGATGAGTGGACAAAACAGTTTCCTGCCTTGCACTCTGTGAGCATTTTTTCATTTTGGTCTCCTTTTCTTGTTCCTAGCTACTTGCACTCTTGCGAATCTGTTCCCATCATTCATGGAAACCTCACCTGTGACACCATCTTCATCCAACACAATGGCCTCATCAAAATCGGCTCAGGTGAGCCCCAGTAGAGACCATTTTGAATGCAAAGAGATGCCTGTAGCAAAAACTTTAATGTAATCATTTACTACCATTGAAATGGGTTTTTGTATCTCAGAGATGCCATAGATCCTATGTGCACAACAAACAAGCAGCACGTTCTCTCAAGGCACATATTGATGCACAAACGGCATACAAATTTGATTTCTTCTACTTGTTTAAACTTTCATTTATAATCAATTACAAAAAGTGATAAAAAAAGAAGAAACACAATGGAAATCATGAATATATTTTCAAACCAATGACCACTTGATACTTTTTGTTTTAAGTGATCTGACGAAGATGGAGTGAAAGATTTGTTGTTAAATAAAGAAGTCTAAACCATAGTTCAGTGTGTGGGTTCTATCCTTAAAGTTTAAGCATTAGTTTAAGTTAAACTATGTTCTACGTTTAACCAAGCACCCTCTGTCAACGTGTGCATAGTTAACTTCTCATCATAAGCTGATTAATTGTGAGACAATTACTTAATTACAGCCACATTACAGCTTGCACAGGATCACTTTTAACACAAACGTTGTTCGGCTTGATCCATACAGTATTTTTGTCATTGAAAAGTATATTAGCAATTTCTTTGCCTTCCATTTCAGTGGCACCAGACACCATTAACAACCACGTCAAAACCTGCCGCGAGGAACAGAAGAGCCTACATTTTTTTGCTCCAGAGTATGGAGGTGAGCCGAACTAGTGCATCACTCGTTTGGGAAAACTGCATGCGGTGGTGCTGGTGGGGGGGGTCATCTAAAATAATGCTGATCCGCATGTCTGCTTTCAGCTGTTGCAGATGTCACCACAGCTGTGGATATCTATTCGTTTGGAATGTGCGTTTTAGAGGTGAGGGAATACCAAGTTCACTAATGAGCTATTACTCACACACTGACAACAATTATAATCCTCTGTGGCTCAATTAATACTATTCATTGAACATAATGAGAAGAATAATTTATGCCAAAATGCTCTTGTTTGCCTGAGTTGTAGTATCATAGAATGCTTTAATGGTAATATACTGATGCATCCCTAACACATTGTTAATAAATTAGACACTTGGCGCAACTGGACATGCTTATTGTTCTATTGTCAGCATGGAACATGTGTTTTAATTCAGACAATATGTTACTTTTCTTTCTAATATGACATAATGGGTTTAACTCCAACACTTCCATACATCATATCCAAGGAATGAGTTTTGAAATATGAGTGAATGGTGCATCTACTCTGTGTATTCAGAATCAGTATTCAGAATCAGTTTTATTGTTACTTCCATAATACACACTAGACATACAAGGGAGCAAAATCCCGCTCTCTGCAACTCATGGTGCTTGTCACATTTAAAAACAACAGACACATTAAAAAGAGGCAAAGGCATTAAAAACATTAAAAAGTAGAGAGAGTGAGAGCAGACAACATTGGTAAGAAAGTGCTGATGCATTCAAAGTGCAATAAAGATACAGTACTAAATTCAAAAGTGGTATCTCAAGATTTTGGTTTTGGGGGAGCGTTCAGGGTTCTGTTGGTTTGGGGGAAGAAACTGTTGGACAGCCTGCTGGTGCTTGCCCCTTGATTCTAAACTAATTTCCCAATGTTTTTAGATGGCAGTGCTGGAAATCCAGAGCAACGGAGAATCGTCTTACGTGTCCCAAGAAGCCATAAACAGTGCCATTCAGTCCCTGGAGGACCCACTACAACGGGTGAGAGTTAAGCACTTAAAGTCTGTTGGTTTCTGTGTGAGACAAAGAGATCTCTTTGTAAGTTTCTTTTTCTTCTTTTTTTCCCTCCTGCTTCCAGGAATTCATCCAGAAGTGTCTGGAAGTAGACCCCAGTAAGCGACCAACAGCCAAGGAGCTGTTGTTTCATCAGGCCTTGTTTGAAGTGCCTTTACTAAAACTGTTGGCTGCGCACTGCATCGTCGGCCACCAGCGTGAGTGAATATTCACCCCTTCTCTCTCTCTTACACGCTTTGTATGCTCAATTAATATAATATATATAATGTAATGTAATGTATGCACTATTCGTTTAAGAATGACAGAGGTTCGGCGTGGTTTAGGGATATTTATTTTACTATACTAATAGGTAGTTTGACAGAATTGCAGTATGTTTTGAACAGCGAGTGTGTATCTGGGGAGAGAATGTAAACCTCTGATATGCCCCATTAGTCTTAGAGTGTGGACAACCTATGTGACACAAGTGACAGTATGGCTAGTGACAGCATTTAATCAACATCCTATCCTATCCTATCCTACAGATATGATTCCAGAAAATGCTTTAGAGGAGATGACCAAAAATATGGACCCTAACTTGGTGATTGTTGAGTGCAAGGAAGGTGTTCAGCTGAAGTAAGTCTTGAGTATCATGCATCTCTTGAATCAAAATGATAGTGACTGGTAAAAGAAACACTTGGTGATAGTAAACAACTACATTTGTGGCATTGTTTCTGATGGTCATATGCAATTCTCGAGTCCAGTTGTACATTAAGCTTATATTCTTAGATTGACAACATTTGCAAGCAACCTACAGCATGTAATGTGAATAAAATAAAAAAAACGTAAATTACGTTAATTATGTCCTTGGCAGTAAATGAGTTAACCACTATTTGTTATTTTCAGGCTTTCCCAGTTTCCTGCTCTTGAGCTGGACAAGTTCTTGGAAGATGTAAGGTAAGGAAGCAAATTTTGCAGGTAATTGTTTGTTTGAAACTGTGTTTGGTTTTGTTATGTTTGTTAAATTTGTAGCTGGGAACATTAGACTGGAACCCCTTCAACTGATACAGAATGCTGCGGTACGCCTGGCCTTCAACCCCCCCAAAATGTTTACATGTCTCTCTCCCTTCTTTTGGGTTCATTCACTGGCTTCCCGTCGTTGCTTGCACAAAGAACAAAACACTGGTGATGGCCTACAAAGGATGTGGCACCCCCTTACCTTCAGGACATGATCCACCACTATACCCCTACTGTAGATCACTTACATCAGCTAACATTGGAAGTCTGTTCATCCCTTACTTAAAATACCCTGACCAACACTCCAAGTGTCCTATGCTTTTCTCCCTCCTGGCTCCCAAGATGTGGAATTACCTCCCCCTCGCAATCAGGACTGCAGACTCACTCCCCATTTTCCACCATAGTCAAAACTCAACTCTTCAGACTCCACCTCACACCCTAACACTCCTCTTTCTTTGTGACCCTTCTTAGTTCTTGTTGCTTATTTTCTGATGGATGCTAGTTATATTGTGCCGATAGTATGTTTGTTACTTGCTCACATATTTAGATAGACACAAATAGACTGTTTGCTTGACCATAAAATGCTTAGATAGTATGCTAGATTTCATCTTTTAGTTGGTATCCTAGTTACTGAAGAGCAAATTTAATTTTTCTTTGCATTATACTTGCATACATGACCGTTTACCCTGTTGTTTATTGACTAGGGTTCATGCCATTTACTCAGCTCTTGCACTTGTCAGTCACTCTGGATAACCATTTCATCTGCTGGGGGGGCAGGATAGGGCAACAAAACGATCACAAATTGACCACCATTTGTCTTTACATTCTGTCTTCTTTGCTGTGTTCAATTCGCTGTGTCCGCCTTGCAGGGGATTACTGCTGCCCTCACGGTTTCCTGCGGTATTATACCGCAGGAATGTACGCATACCTTACGGATGTGTACATTTTGCATCTGTAAGCTTTCACACAATGTGCTGAAAGACAGTCGGAATGAACACAGTACGGACGGACGGGGCCTCTCTGTCCGTATACATATTCAACATAGATTATAAGTGGGCCTTTAGAATGAACAAAAAATGGGGTTCTCCAAGTTATAAAGTAAATATGCCTAATGTAGCTACTAAATGATTTTGAACCACGGAAAAATCTTTTCCCAGATAAAGGTTAACAGCACTGTCTAATAAAGGTGTTACCTCCCTATCCAATCTGTAAGTTACTATGTGCAGTTTGAACGAAGCCGCACAGATCACAATGGCGTCTCTTGGTTGTGCAGACAGTTAATTTATAGCAGCAGGTGTTTCGTCATGCATGTGAGTGGTGGGAGCTATGATTGGTTTATTGTTTGAGAGGACAGACATAGATATATACACAATCACAAACGCTCTTCTAGATGGCTTCGCCTTCGGCCACGTTGGACATAGTTCTCTTCTAACATCTATGGTCAGGCTCTGCATATTCTTACTCAGGGTGGGAATCCCCACCCCAAGTATCACGTAAAACCAAAATGACCCCAGTGTGAATGTATACATTGAGGTAAGAGTCCTTTAGTTTTTCCTAAGCTTTCGTTACATGGCTTTCTCCCATCAGGAATGGGATCTACCCTCTGACGGCGTTTGGCATGCCCTGTCCACAGCAACCTCAACAGGAGACAGTGAAATCACCCATAATCCCCCCTTCAGTCAAAACCCCTACCCCAGAACCTGCAGAACTTGAGACCAGGAAGGTAAGCCGGACACAAAATATTTGCTATTTAAAGGACGACTTCACCCATATTCAACCTCACTAATGCTCATGATAAAAAGGTGCAATTCTTTTCTACTCAGAGGAGGGCTGTGGAGGGATAGTTCACCCAAAAAGATACTTTCTTTCTATCGATTAGTCACCCCATGGAAACTTGAATTCATGGATTGTTGTTGATGATGTTTTATCGCATTCCTAAGCCAATAATTTGATGACCAGCGGACCAGAATGTGACAAAAACAAAAAAATATCCATGAATTCAAGTCTCCATGGGGTGACTAATCGATAGAAAAAATGCCATTTTGGGGGTAAACTATCCCTTTAAGAAACCCAGCCTGGCACACATGCGCAGCTAAACTTTCCCCCCCTTTTTTGCTGCAGTAATCATCCTAGCACCCAGTCATGGTTTGAATTGTTCATTCACTGCCTCTAATTAATAAAGTATTAATGAATAATGGTGAACAGAAAATAGGGTAATGATCAGAATCTGCTTGGTAAAGCAGTAACCCAGAGCCATTTTCTCTTCACTCCTCAGGTCCTTCAGATGCAGTGCAATATTGAGCCAGTTGACGAGGGAGCCAAGCATCATGTAAGTCTCAAGTCAGACTGGCAGTCGCCAATGACTCCTGAGTCGTGAATGTGACTCCCTTCAAAACAACTCGGAACTCCTTAGTTTCTCAACTAGGACATTTTCGGCCTCCAGAAATTGCTCTCACGAGGTCAATTTAGGATAAAACAAGACTGGGTGTAATGAAAACTAAGAAATGATGTGGATCTCGAGATCAACATAGAAACGGTGTGGCTACATTTTGAACCTCAGATTTGTCTCCGATGTGGATTTCTGACTTTATGTAACCAGCCTGTGACATCAGTCAGTCATCTGTGTCGTCACTTGTCCATAACGTATCTATGACATATGACTCCAAGATTGTTTCAGGTCAATCACAGACTTCCATTATAAAATTAATTAACGTAAACTATTTCAAAAGTATAAAATATATGTTAAGAACTTCATCCAGCGGTTTGTGAGATTAGCTCCGGACACACACACACACACACACACACACAGATGGGTAGTTTGTGAATTACATCATGATGTCATCAATATGACTTCAGTTTTTCCCCTGTTAGGGGTCATACATGCTATACATACGTAACAACGTATGCATACATAAAGACAAATGACGTTCTAAATGGCTGACCTCTTCAGTGCCACGCCATAAAAACAAGCTACATATTGCAAATCTAGTAATAATAATGACGTACAATTCTTATTGCAGAATTTAACAAAAAAGTGCGTTCTCAATCAGCAGCAGATCGGGAATGACCTTCCATTTTGAATTCTGCACAGGCTGTCAGAAAACCTTGTTTCACAGTGAAATGTCAAAAATACTATTTATTAGCCCGCCAGTCTGGATGGCAGTGCTACAGTATGTGACTGTGTAGGGGGAGGTCACAGGTGCGGCTATGGAACACGGAGCTCTGAAATGATACCCAAAGAAATTTCCAACCTGACCTATTCGTTTAATTCGTTTTTCAGAATTTGTAGGTTGTTTTATTTTTGGAGTTGTCTTCATCACAGTGTAAATATTTTCCTTTTTCAATGGGTCTTTTCTTCCTTTCCCTCCGTCTGAACAAGGCAAATTTTCTCTTTTCAGCTTACGTTGCTCTTGAAACTTGAGGATAAGTTGAACAGGCACTTGAGTTGTGATTTGCTACCAAGTGAGTATTTTCAACTTTTAGTTTTTTCGTTAATAAGCTATTTTGTCACACACTAAAGTGTGACATAAATTAGCGAAAATAGCCGTTCAGCTATTCATGAAAGTGGTTAAGGGTATCTGTGGGTCTTTATAAATATTTACCAATGAGTATTAACAAGCTTGTGACTAAATAACCATATTGGATCCATTAGAACACTTTTTTTGCATTTCCTGAAAAGTAACAGTTTTGGACATAAATACACAAGGTTTCCTCCCGTCAGTGACGATATGTTATACTGTACTGTAAATCAGTATGGCTGACTGTGACTCGGTTCTACGATAATCACAGTAATATTGCCTTTATACAACAGTACAAACAGTTAGGTAATGGGTAGTCTCGCGTAGCCAGACTACTATTACACAATCTCCGAATGCTACATAGAGTCTGGAACTACACCTCCCAAAAGCAGAGAAAGGAAGCTGTCATCTGTTCCTCATTTCTGCTCACGAAAACATATTTTATGTTTAAAACATATTTTATAATTCTCATTTCCGATAACCAGCAAGCTATATATGCTTTCACTACAAATTTACGTGACTTCAAAGACAAAAGGGAAGCGGGGAGGAGGCGGTACATCCGCTTTACCCCCTGATCGTTTTCATTGCTTCCTTTGCCTGTATGACAGAAGCTTTTGAAAATTGTGGGAGGCAACTGGCTGGCTCGGGAGACTACGTAATGGGAGTATGTTTACTTTTGTGTATGTTTATTATTATCTAATTTTTTTTGCACCACCAACAAATACATTTCAGAACCTCATCAACAATAATGTTGCTAAGCAACATATTAACAGTCAGCCCAGACTAATTCCAGTGCTGTTATACTGTACTACTGTATATCGGCACTCATGGAATACCACTTTTCCAATCAAATCACCTGACCAGAACTAAATGTTAACAGATCACAGGCAGTTACTGGTTGTTCAGAGCCAGGGAAATTGCATGAATCGTGTTGCCCAGTGCAGTATAGATGAATGTATTATCCAGGTATACCTCAGTGAGTGGTTTGAGGTTTTGCTTTAGTGTCAAGGTAATTTCAGTGTTGTACACATGCTGGTACTATTTCAGCAATAGGCTACTTTGCCATCTCTGTAGTTACCTCATTAGCTCTCCATATCTTGCCCAGATGAGAACGTGCAGGAGCTTGCTGTGGAGTTGGTCCAACTGGGATTCATCAGTGAGGTAAGCAGAGTTCATCATGACCACAGTGACCTATTGACATGACTCTAGGTTCAAGCAGTGGTGGAAAAACTACTCACATGTCTTACTTAAGTAAAAGTATCAATACTGCTTTGTAGAAAAATACTCTGTTACAAGAAAAAGTCCGGAATTCAAAATTTACTTGATTAAAAGCACAAAGGTATTGGCATCAAAATGTATTTAAAGTACCAAAAGTTAAAGTACTAAAATGTTTGAAAATAGCAGATCTACAAGCTCACAAGACGTCACATCGCGGCGCGTTGTGAGCTTGTAAATCGGCTATTTTCGAATAGCTTATGTAGAAAATAGGGCTGAAGTGGTTAATGTATGTTTTATAATAATTGATATCTGCAAAGTAAAGTTTTCAATTAATTGTAGTGGAGTAAAAGTACAATATTTGCCTCTGAGATGTAGTGGAGTAGAAGTAAAAGTATTGAAAATAGGAAATACTCCAGTAAAGTAAAAGTACCTCAAAATTACTTGAGTAAATGTACTTAGCTACTTTACACCACTGGGTTCAAGTAAGACTGAGTCAAAGTAAATCCTCTCAATCTGCATCTCTCTACCACAGGGCGATCAGCCTCGACTTGCATCAGTTCTAGAAGAGGCCTTCTCAAAGTTCTACAGCCGTAACGGTTCTCTGAATCCAGTCACCGTCTCCTCATAGCAGAGGAGCAACCAGCCCTTTGTATCCCACCGTCTCCGTTCACATACAGTAGGACTCGCTTTCGTTCCACCTTTAGAGTTGTGGAAAAGCTTTGCAGGAATGGAGGGCAAAGCCTTGGTCTCTTCCCAAATTCGGACTCCTGCCTTCACATCTCGTGGGAAAAGCTGCCACTAAGTGGTTGGTCTATTTGTATCTTTTTTTCCCCCTTCCCAGTGCAGCCATCTGCTTCTCTGTTTTAAAAGAGGAACATTGTAACCTAGTTACAACTTTAAGGAAAATGCTTATGTTTTCTTGTTTTCACTTCTGTCATTGCTATTTTATTGTTGTTTTTTGTCTGTAAGACAATTACCCAATGTGGCTTTTCTGTAATGTGGAACAAAGTCTAATGACTTAATTATAATACACTCTACTAAGTGCATTGGTAGAGAGGGAGAGAGAGTGTGTGTGTATGTGTGTGTATGTATGTGAGCGGTGTGTAAGTGGTAGATTTGTAGCTTTGAATTTACATGGTTGTCTGACGAGGATCTTAAGAGCAGGGAAAGTAACTCAGCTCATGACACAACATGCAATGAGCGTTGCTCTGAGAAAGCGAAGATGTGAGCTAAACGGAATAGCATCAGTATTTTCCTTACTGTATTTTTAAGATTTTTACTTAAAAACTGTTAAATAGCTGTCTGTATCAAAACAAATCTCTTATGTATGGTGTTGTAAGGTATGTCTGGTTTTCAATGGTCCATGTCAATTTCTCTCTTATTGTGGTGAATGATGCATCTTCCTCGATAAAATCAATTACCCAAGACTGTTGAATGCATTCCACTGCTGATGCAAGTGTTATCTTAATTTCCAACCTACTATGTCTGTCTGTGGCATAATTTTATTATGCAGTCATGTAATCACAATATTCAGTAACAACGCATTATCAGCTAAAGTCCCCGTGGTGAAAATGATTTGTACACTGTATAATGATTGTGTACTTTATTTCATAGTCTGCACTTAAAATCATCGGTTTTCTGGTGAATGTATGCTTGTACTTACTTGCTCCATTTCCTTTAATCGTTATTTTCGGTGATAAGGGGGTCGTTATTTGACCATGCTCCAACTATTACTGTAACTTGTGTATTTACAAGTAGCCATTTTTCCCATCTGTAATCAAGAACAGCGGATCAGTTATTTTTTAGTGCTATTTCATAGTGGAGAGGTAAGTATTACCCAGACAGAACACTGACATGTTATGAAATCTATTTGTTGTATGTCAGCAAATATGGTCTTTATATACATGGCCATTATGTAATGAATAATTTGGCATTCATCAGCTTTCATGAAATGTGTTAGGTAAAGTCTGTATAATGCAAAGTAAACTGCATAAGGTAAAATGATTTGCTCATCATGCCTTATAGGTGTCAGTTTTTAGTTATTAGCTATTATTAGCTGTATTCTGCTTGACATCAGTGGCAGAACATACAACTAACATTTAGCTCTTTAATATTTTGAGACCATTAGACCACCATTACTCATCACCTCTCAACATACTTTACATCTATTATAGTTGGCACTATACTCATCCTTCTGGCATCAATCCGTTCTGTTGTCTCTAACAAGCAAATATTCATAAATACTACCCATATGACATGCTGTATTTCTTCAGTAGGCTATTGGATAATTAAGATGTAGGAGTGGTTCTGTATAGCATGCTTGTAACCATCTTGTACACGGTATGCTGAACACTATACTTAAAACCTCTCCCTTATTCACGTCCTGAAATAAAACTTCACACCACTGGAAAGCTCATCTTTCATTATTGTTCTACTTAGTTGACGTGTTATTGCCTAATAGTGTTTTGGAATGTTTCTACACTTCTTTTCTTCCATTTGTACAGTAGCATTTTTGAATAGTGTGTAGTTTGGCTTTAATCTATTCAATTCAAACAAAAATACATTACAAAAACATAAAATCATATATAGAGGCTGACTCTCCAGTGTTAGTTAGGGAATTTTAGCAATATGTGTGGACCATCTGTGAAAAAATTTACTACCAATAGCTTTCTTCACCAATGTGTTCTTATAGGTGTCTAGAATCACCTCTCAATTAATGCAAACCCAAATCCTCGTGGAAAATCCTGGAGAGCCAATCAAAGTTAAGGAGCCCAGAGGGCTTTGGTGAAAAATATTTAAAAAAAATAAAAGTCTAAAATGAACTTGTGAGGTGTCTAACTAGGGGTTTTCAGGGGTGCTGAATCCATTCCAACCATTATTTTTGAGTAAAAATGTCTCCCTGGACATCTAATATTGGTATATTGGTTATTGTTAGTGTATAATCAGTGTATAATCAATGGTAGGGGATTGGGGTGTTGTTGAATTGATTCTATTCTGAAAAATAAAATAAGAAAATATTGCTAAACACTTGATAAGAGTGTGCACCTACTGTGCACATGCTCAGTGGGATACACTGTCTGAATGTGGGGAAGGAGCGGGAGTGTTGCATCCTGGCAAATATGTCTGGACGATATTAAGGTACGGTAGTTTATCTACTTTTTGGCTTTTATTTTCCTCTGCTGGCAAAACTTTTGATTACTGTGAATTTAGATGTCAATTTTCTCTAGCCTATTGCTTACATTGAACAACCATTAGTTAAACAATCATGACACTTGTCTTTTAGTAGACAACATGGAAGAGGATTCTGTAGCTTGTGGCTTAAGGTGCTTCATCTGTGGTGGTCCTGAGACCTGAGAATGCAGCATTAATCAGAAGACTTCATGAGGACTGGAAAAACGGAGATGACCCCAAACGAAGATACCATTTGGAATGCAAAACCGAGCTATACGGTCGTGCAAGAAGTACAGTATATCCACTGGATATCGTAAGTATTTTTTCATTCTGATGAAAGTTGCCACTTGCAGATTTCAATGTTGTGAGTGACATCATAATTTAATAAGAACTTTAAACATAATCTATTCTTTAGAGCAAGATGAGCAAGTCCAACGGCCAGACAGGAAGAAAAGACGCAGGGCATTGTCTGGGTCAAGTAGTTCAAGTGCTAGCTGGCACACTTGATCTACCATAATACTTGCATCCTTTGCAATGAAGGTATCGATGTTGGCACATTGAAAAGAAACCCTGGTAAGTCTTTTGTATGTAAGATTCAAATTAATGTTGATAATTGTTTTTCTTGCTCCTCATTGTAGGCCTTTTACCTTTTATCCAGACAGAGCTTGGCAGTTGTATCGTGCACCTGATAATGTCTACCAGGACCGACTGAAAAGGAGTTTGATGCAGAGAGCAAAGCGACGAGGTGATGACTGGGTACTTGAAGTCGCTGGTCGCCTGGTGGCAGAAGAGGCAGTATATCATATTCGATGCAGAAGAGACTTTGAGAACCCTGTTACAAAGTCTGAGGTAACATTATATGGATACACAATACAGCTGTACAATACAACTCACATTTCTTATCCTGAGGGAAGAAATATAATTTTTAATAGTGAAACTTTTGACTTCAAAATAATGTATTCTGCAAGATTGATATGGGTCCAGGAATGAGGGGGACTAATAAAGGATAAGAAATGTGAGTTGTATTGTACAGCTGTATTGTGTATCCATATAATGTTACCTCAGACTTTGTAACAGGGTTCTCAAAGTCTCTTCTGCATCGAATATGATATACTGCCTCTTCTGCCACCAGGCGACCAGCGACTTCAAGTCCCCAGTCATCACCTCGTCGCTTTGCTCTCTGCATCAAACTCCTTTTCAGTCGGTCCTGGTAGACATTATCAGGTGCACGATACAACTGCCAAGCTCTGTCTGGATAAAAGGTAGCCACATACAATATGTGCATGATTCAATTATTTGACTTTGAGTGGAAGCCTACAATGAGGAGCAAGAAAAACAATTATCAAAATTAATTTGAATCTTACATACAAAAGACTTACCAGGGTTTCTTTTCAATGTGCCAACATCGATACCTTCATTGCAAAGGATGCAAGTATTATGGTAGATCAAGTGTGCCAGCTAGCACTTGAACAACTTGACCCAGACAATGCCCTGCGTCTTTTCTTCCTGTCTGGCCGTTGGACTTGCTCATCTTGCTCTAAAGAATAGATTATGTTTAAAGTTTTTTATTAAATTATGATGTCACTCACAACATAGAATAGGATTGAAATCTACAAGTGTCAACTTTCATCACAATGAAAAAAAACGTACGATATCCAGTGGATATACTGTACTTCTTGCACGACTGTATAGCTCGGCTTTGCATTCCAAATGGTATCTTCGTTTGGGGTCATCTCAGTTTTTCCAGTCCTCATGAAGTCTTCTGATTAATGCTGCATCATCCACACTCTCAGAATAAGACAAAAAATGTGCATAGCCTTTTTGGGTGACTTTTGAATCTCAGTCTCAGGACCACCACAGATGAAGCACCTTAAGCCACAAGCTACAGAATCCTCTTCCATGTTGTCTACTAAAAGACAAGTGTCATGATTGTTTAACTAATGGTTGTTCAATGTAAGCAATAGGCTAGAGAAAATTGACATCTAAATTCACAGTAATCAAAAGTTTTGCCAGCAGAGGAAAATAAATGCCAAAAAGTAGATAAACTACTGTACCTTAAAATCGTCCAGACATATTTGCCAGGATGCAACACTCCCGCTCCTTCCCCTCATGCAGACAGTGTATCCCACTGAGCATGTGCACAGTAGGTGTACACTCTTATCAAGTGTTTAGCAATATTTTCTTATTGTATTTTTCAGAATAGAATCAATTCAACAACACCCCAATCCCCTACCATTGATTATACACTGATTATACACTAACAATAACCAATATACCAATATTAGATGTCCAGGGAGACATTTTTACTCAAAAATAATGGTTGGAATGGATTCAGCACCCCTGAAAACCCCTAGTTAGACACCTCACAAGTTCATTTTAGACTTTTATTTTTTTAAATATTTTTCACCAAAGCCCTCTGGGCTCCTTAACTTTGATTGGCTCTCCAGGATTTTCCACGAGGATTTGGGTTTGCATTAATTGAGAGGTGATTCTAGACACCTATAAGAACACATTGGTGAAGAAAGCTATTGGTAGTAAATTTTTTCACAGATGGTCCACACATATTGCTAAAATTCCCTAACTATGTTAACGCAGCCTGGACGAGTACCGGAGACAGCCTAATACTTATTGCCAATCCATGGCAATCTGTACAGGTAAACAGTGGTTTTGCTCTGGTCTGGACTGGTAGGGGTGTTGGGGGCTGACTGAATGGTCTGAGAGGGTACATACACACATGAGCGACAACTTGACGCCCGGAAGTCCCGTCGACTCCCATGTTATAGGAAAAACCGGACCGGAACTTCCGGTTTTTAACTTAACATGAGAGTGGACGGGGCTAACGTAGCGTTTGGGTCAATCCACACATGAGCGTCAACTTGACGCCCGGAAGTCGGAAGTCCCGTCCACTCCCATGTTATAGGAAAAACCGGACCGGAACTTCCGGTTTCTAACTTAACATGGGTGTGTACGGGGCTAGCGTAGCGTTTGCCGTCAGCATACGCTTATGTGTGGATTGACCCTTTGCCGTCAGTGTACGCTCATGTGTGTATGTACCCAGAGACGGTGAGGTCAGTGATGAAGTAATCTACTCACAAAGGCCCTTATACCAATTATGTTTTTGGGCCCTGCCAGAAAGTCTGCAAACACCCTGCCGTGATTGTAAGGCATGTGTGGGCCAAGAAAGCACCTGTAGAATTTCTGCTTTTCATCTTAGTTAACGTTATAGGGTAGGGCTACTTAAGAAACAATTGAATTCACTGTGTCGCGCAAATACCTTGCCGGGCCGGCGGAAGTGGATGTTGACAGTTTTCAGTATGATAGTATGGCATCACTGGCATGAGTGCGGGTAAGAGCGTTATTTGTGTGTCTCGCGCTCATTACGTGAGAGTTGGCAGCTCTGTTCATGCTGGCTTTCTCAATCATCAACAAAGGTCAGGGGCAATGAACAAGTTCAAGTGCCTCAGCCTGTGTTCATGACCAGCTCTACACTGCCTTCTTCAGGGGTAGGGAGGAAGTGAAGCCTATACTAAGGCTGGGCAATTATTCCTCAATGTAGTGTGACTGGGCGTGCAAAGTTTCACCGCAATCGGATGTTGTGTTCATGATTTGAGGCATTTTGTTCAAAACGGGCCACTCCTGCAAACTTTAGATGTCAATCTTAGCCAATCCGGATGGAATATAAAACATCAGACAGATCGGTCTTGATCACATGACTATAGAGATCATGTGTACCGATTTGCGTGAAATTTGGACAAAATCTGATGGAGTAATATCAAATTTGTTTAACACATGTCGGCCTCCTGGTGGCGCTATAAAAGGCAGATGTGAAAAATGCAGGGCAAATGTTTTTCCTTGGTCTCTAGGGAGTGCACATACAACGTTTTACACAGATGGTGTAGTTATAGGTAAAAACACGAATCGGCCTGTTATAGTGCCACCATGAGGCTGATTTGAAAATTCAAAGTGCCATTTCTTCCTCAGCCTAGTGGGAATGTGCGTGCAAAATGTCACAGAAATCGCACACTGTGCTCATTATTTGAGGCAGTTTTTCAAAACGGAGCACTACTGCAAACTTTGGAAGCCAATCTTAGCCAATCAGGATGGAATATGAAAAATCTGAAAGACCCATTTCGTTTAATGACTATAGAGATACTATGTAGCCTACCGATTTGCGTGATGTTTGGACAAAATTGAATGTGTTTTGCACAAATCGTCCCCCTGATGGCGCTATAATAGGCCGATCTGAAAAATGAAAAATTGGGGAGAGGTTCTGCTCTGGCATCCATGGAGTGTACATGCACAGTTTCACTGCGATTGGCCCAACTGTGCCGGAGATTAGCTGCTCACAGACAGGACTGACACACGCACGCGCACACGGACGGACGGACAGGGTGCAAAACATAGTCTCCATGATCTACTCAATTAGATTTATCTGATTAACCACTTAACCCTGAGTGTATTGTACTTCATTGTACTATGGCGGCATACAAAAATAGTGAATATAGGCAAGCCGATATACAATTTTGGTGTAGCATTTTATTCTGCAGATTTTTCACTTGAAGCCATTCAGCCACCATGTTTCACCTTCTGGCTCTGTACACAGAAATGTTCTTTGCATTTGAAAAAGGAAAATAAGCCATCATATTGGAGTGACATAATCCTTCCTAATAAAGGTTAATCCACAGATGAGCCCTAAAACATACAATGAACAGTACATGTGTTTTTTTTCTTTCTTTTTTTTTGTGGTTACAATGTAGCCCAGTGTTTCTCAAACCTTTTAATTTCAAGAACCCCCATAACTCTTGAGAGTATACAAAGTGTACAATTGTAACAATTTGGAACCCCCTCAAGAAACCCTGAGGCTCCCTGGACCCTACTTTGAGAAACATTAGTGTAGCCTAATCTTAGCAAATGAAATCGAGATTACAACAATATATTTCTATATCTCAACAAACAAGAAAGTAACTGATGATAATTAACATTACAGATAACAAAATGGATTAAGTTGCTAAGAAAAGAATATGTGAAATGTTATACGGTATATGTTATATCATATATGTTTGTGCTCTCATAAAATCATCCACACAAGTGCACATCTTGGCAAGGTCTCACTTGCAAAATAAGGTCTTGAACCTCAATGTGACTCCCCTGGATAAATAAAGTTTACATACATGCCTTCCCCTCTTTTTTTATGGAAATAACATTACGATGGGAACTATGCACGAAAACTAATTTCACCCACTTTTTTACTTTTGTAAACCTGTGATGTGACAATAAAGCTGATTCTGTGAACTATAAAGCTATAAAACTATAAAACTACAGAGCCAAAGCATCAGATGTAAAATACTCAGGTGAGGTATGCTCAGGTGAGGTATGCTGGCAGAGTCAGTCACTCGCTCCCCCAGTTGGTCCTGCAAGTTCAGGACAGAAATATTGCCATTGCAGAAATCTGTAGTACAGCACCGTGGTCCATCAATGAAGGTAGACAATGTAATCAGGGGACTAAAGAATGTCAGGTGGAGATTTCTACCCTCACACCAGGATGGAGAAGCACAGCCATGAGCCCTTTGTAGTCTTCCGTCCGGGACTATCACTACAGATTACACACAAAAAAGATTGTGTGACATTAGCACAGTCTTTAAACTGTTTTCAAACTTCTACATATTTGATGATGCACAACAACTCGCATTCTCTTTTTCAATAATAAATGATTTGTCACCAGTGGTGGAAGAAGTACTCAGATTTTTAACATAAGTAAAAGTAGCAATAGAACAAAGTAGAAATACTCTGTTACAAGTAAAAGGCCTGTATTAAAGATTTTGAGTACAAGTGCAAAAGTGTTGGCACCACATTATACTAAGAGTGCAAAGTAGAATGACTTACATTTGTAAAATACTTAAAAAAAAAAAAGCTCACAAGTAGATCAAAAAATAGCAGATCTACTTGTGAGCTTGTAGATCGGCTATTTTCGAATAGCTGAAGTATAGGGCTTAATGGTTAATGTATTCAGAGATGTAGTGGAGTAGAAGTATTGAGAAATGGATATGCTCAAGTAAAGTAAAAGTACCTCAAAATTGTACAGTTACTCGAGTAAATAGTTACTTTCCACCACTGCTTACTTCCTCAAAGTCTTGTACATTGTTTTTGATATCGCCATCATTATTATATTTAATGATTCCATTATGCAGATGTTATTAGAGTCCTGTGTGTTCTTTAATCGGATTTTATTGTGCACCATGGCTAGCTGTTTCTATACATCATAAACGGAAGTATATTTCTAGGACAGGGGTCTTCAACAGGGGGTCCGGGACCCCTAGGGGGTCCTCAGAGTTACTACAGGGGGTCCGCCAAATCTTTGTGTGATAGGATTTTTTTCTTTTATATTAACGACTTCAACCCTAGCATCCCTTTTCTGAGGAGAACTTTAGCCAAAAATAGCAGATCTACAAGCTCACAGTAGATCGGCTATTTTTGGCAAAGAGTTATAGGTGAATAGGGAAAAAAGAGCAGCAAAAGTTTATCTGAAACACAATTTTATACAATACAGAGGGGGTCCCTGCTTCATCTCTCTCTCAGCTAGGGGGTCCTTGACCTGAAAAGGTTGAAGACCCCTGTTCTAGGATATCATATTCCAATATAGATTTGAATGCATTTTGCTTGGCTGCACTTAGTAACGTATGCATATACAAATTCTCATGCACATATATCTGGTATAAAAAGTCTCAATATTAGGACTCACAAGTTGCATTTGCACATCGGATCCTCCTTCCACGGCACACGTTTATTTTGTGACATACTAGGTCAAAAGGACTTTCACAGGTGAAGCACCTCAACCCATTTGGTGTAATCGACTGGACAATCTCAGGAACTGAAATGAAGCAGTAAATGAAACCATATAGTTAAGCATTTAAGCATTTAATAGTGTTGCAAATTTAAAATGTGTACCAGCTTCACTTTAAAATGATACATTTTCATCAATACTATTCATTCCAAGTTTAGATCAGGGATTACCTGACAGTTGGTGTGGTTTAACTTACAAAATAACTGTATTTTTGAGGTGTAGAATAATTAGTAAACCGTTTTTTCAAGAGCATAAAACCTATTTTAAGATCAAAATAATGTATCCTACTAAATTAACATTAGATTTGTGTAGAAAATTATGTGTAGTCAGAAATGTACTAAATCCTAGGTTTAAAATGAACCTAAACTGTGTCACATGATTTAAATTAAATCCAAATTTGGTCAAACAAAATGGAATGATTAAAAGCTAGATGAATATGAATAACTTTAAAGTGGAATCTAGTACCCATAGACCTAGTTTTAGTACAATTTACAACTAACTCTGATCACAAATGAAAACATTGATATGAAGATATGAGAATTATACAAAACAGAAAACACTATTGCTTTTAGACTAAACCAATTAGAATGATGTAATACACATTGTGTTGTAAATATTTTACATACCGAGAAAGGCCTTGTCGTTACAGCCTGATGTATTGCAACAGATTCCTGCTAAATTGCCATTTCCTGGCCCAAAGTTTGTGTGTAGAGTTGGAAAATCTTCGTTCATCTTATTGCTTCCACACCTGTCAATGGACATACACTGTCTGCGGATAATCCTGGGACCGACCGTTGCTACAAAAAAATAAAGCCACAATATAATGATCATGAAGAAAAACGTCATACTTTTAGTATACAGAAATCTTATTGTGAAGCAAATAAGTAGCAGAACGAAAGAAAGTTGAATATTACACTCTAGAGTAGATGATAGGCAGACTTGATCCTCGCCAGTGCAGTTTCTCAGCTCTACCTTGGTGCACTGAATATCTACCTCTTCGACGCAAGTGAAACACTGAAGGTCTGTTGTAACAGCTTCAGCTAAATTAAGGAAAATATTCATTATATGTACATGACATAAAAAATATGAACTCCTTAGTGTAATTGTTAACCACATGAACCTAATTTACATTCTGAGAAAATAGATACACATTTGGCAAAATTACGTGAACATTTTGCAAAAATAGATCTACAAGCTCACAAGCATTTAGATCAGATAGTTTTGCTATTAACTTACAACAAAGTATATATTGTTTAAGTGGTAAAAATGTCATACTTACTCATAGCATAAGTTGTTATTAATTTTGACCAACAAATAAATAAAACTGTCAAGTCAAATGTTAGGCTGATGCCTCTGAGTGTGAGTGGACATACCTGCATAGATGAGGCTCCATGTGACACACAAGGTCCAAATCAGATGCATTGTGGTGAATACATGCCTGCGTGTGGGCATGTACATATATAATGGGCTTGTTTTGTTATGTTACTTGTTTGAAAAAACTGGATGTTTTCCAAAGTCAACTGAGATCACAACATAACACAGTTGTCATTGGCAGAGAGGAACAACTATACAGGGGTTGAGTTCCTTGGCTAAGTCTGACGCTGATCGGTGTTGTAGTTTTCCAAAATCAACTGTAAAGGAATGCACCTTCATAGCCCTGAAACATGACTGTCATACCATGACAGTCATGGGGCCACTTGTTCCTGAAAATGTTACATTTACAACCAGTACAGCTACATAACAAGTTTATTTCCATGAATAACAGTGACTTTGCAATATAGGAATAGGAAACATGGTTTCCCCAAGGTTCAATAATTGGCAGATGTAACGTATTGATGGTGTAGAAAACCACACCATCAAGATTATGATAAAGTTGTTTATTGAAAAGATTGAAAGAGATATTGAGAGAGAGAGAGAGAGAGATTTTTATCCAGCATTCAGTATATTACATTTCCTTTAACATAATATAATGCCCTTAATGTCAAATGTTTGTGTGAATGATAAAAGGTATATGTGTTTTAAATTTGAAATTACATTCCAGGGAACTAAGGTTGAAGTGTGCCTGTCTCCCTGTGACCCAAACTAGTGAAAATAGCAGATCTACAAGCTGACAACATGCGAACAAGTTGCGAACGTGACCTTGTAGATCGGCTATTTTCACTACTTCTTAAACATTTGTTTCGCATTTATAGAATTTCTTAGAATTTTTGGCATTTATTTATGAAATTATTTTGAAAAATGTCAGAATCTGTTTTTAATTCATGAAAACAATGATTTGAATTATTTTTAAATGTAAGAAATGAAAAAATAAAGGGAATATTTACTCACGACCCATAAAAATGGACCCGCGGCCCACAAATGAGTCCCGACCCACTGTTTTGGAACAACTGATCCACAGTATGTCCATTGTCCAAACGTACTGTACTGGGGACAGTTTTATTTTTTTCTTCTTCTCTTTTTGGAGTGGTTATAATGTAGCCAATGTTTCTAAAAATGTTACATTTCAAGGATCCCTGATAACTCTGAGAGTGTACAACTGAAACCAAATGGATACATACTGGTTCACTGGTACACTCTCAGAGTTACAGACCCGCAAGGGTCCATTTGGAACCCCCTCAAGGGACCCTGGCCTGAGGGCCCCACTTTGAGAACCATTAATGTAGCCTGTTCTTAGCAAATGAAAATGAAACTAATATTACAACGATACATTTCTATCTCACAACAAATGAGAAAGTAACTGATTGATAATTAGCATTAAGCTGCTAAGAAAAAAGATGGGCTCACTCATTTAAATGATTAAATATTTGTGCTCTCATTAAATCATCCACACAAATGCACATCTGACTTGCAAATGAGAGACACAATGTGACTCCCCTGATTAAATACAGGTTACGTACATGCCCGGTGAACTATTAGAGTGTAAAACTACAGAGCCAAAGCATCAGTAGTAAAATACTCAGGTGAGGTATGCTCAGGTGAGGTATGCTGGCAGAGTTCAGGTTCAGGTTCAGTATTTCCGGGCTCAGGACAGAACGGTTGCCATTGCAGAAGTCTGTATCACAGCAGATTGGTCCAGCAATGAAGGTAGACAATGTAATCAGGGGACTAAAGAATGTCAGGTGGAGATTTCTACCCTCACACCAGGTTGGAGAGACACAGCCGATAGCCCTTTGAATTTTTGCGGGCGGGATAATCACTGCAGAATACACACAAAAAAGATTGGTTGACATTAGCACAGTTTTTAATCAAACTTTACACATTGTCCACTTGATGATGCACAACAACTGGCATTCTTTTTTTTAATAATAAATGATCTATTAACAGTGGTGGAAGAAGTACTCCGATTTTTTACTTTTACAAGTAGGAATACTCTGTTAAAGTAAAAGGCCTGTATGCCTATTAAAGATTTTACTTGAGTAAAAGTACAAGAGTATTGGCATGTAATTATACTTACAGTAGCAGAGTAAAAGTACTTAAATGTGTAAAATACTTGTCAAACATGTTCGAAAATAGAAAATATTTGCTATTTTCAAAGAGCCAAAATAGGCGCTTAATGGATAATGTATGTTATGTAATGTAATAATCTATATCTGCAAAGAGACTTGTTACTAAAGTTTTCAAATAACTGTACTGAGTAGTCCACCACATATTTACCTCTGAGGTGTACTGGAGTGGAATTATTAATTAGTATTGAAAAGTTTAAATAATCAAATAAAGTAAAAGTACCTCGAAATTGTACTTAGGTACAGTACTTGAGTAAATATACTTAGTTACCTCCTAGAAGTCTTAGATAGTTTTTGTCTCCTTCATTATTATATGTGACACAATCCAATTATTTGTACCACATGGTAATTTTTCAGCTTTTTACAGATTATGAAAGTACAGTATGTAAGATTTCAAATGATGCGTCATTCAAATGTATCAAATCCAGTTTTAAGTGGTATGGGCAAATGTCACGTCTGTGACGAAATCCAAGACAAACAATGTCAAGCTTTCTGGAGAATTCGCACGGACTTGACGTAACATGTGACGTTTTTGGACAATTCGCACCCGTCAACATTACAAACGCAGGTGAGTCATTAGCCAAATTTTATATAAGGATAGATTTAGACTATTAAGGGAGCCTAAAACGAGTCTGAGTGAGTATTGTAACTTTAGGACTAACAGCTGATCAACTATTTTGAGCAGCCTCGTGAAACCCTCATTTTCAACAATTTTATTTACCATACAAACACATCTTGCCTCTTTCCAGCCCTTACTTGCTTTCTCAAATGCCGTGTTCTGCTGCACTAGATATGCGGGGGACCCCCTCGCTGTTTCACCCGTGTTTGGTTAAAAGTTATGTTGAGTGACGTTCGAACATTGTTGTTGTAAACTTTGCAAATAACCTTAGTTTGCACCGTGTCAGTTTTGGAATTTCCAAACCGATTCCATAGACCGATGTTGAATTATTTAGGGAACAACTCCTCCGTCTGTCTGCTCTCCGGAGTTGAGGCCCCTGGGCTAGAGATTTTTTTGCGGGCTTTTTTCTTTTTTTTCTGTTTTTTGTTAGTTTCTTTTTTAGTTTTTTTGCCCCCCCAGTTGGGGGCCCCTGGGCTGCAGAATCACTGGCTGTGATTCATTGTCCGTATCTGTTGTGTTGTTGTTTTTAGTTTTCCTTTAACCACTTGGTCCAGGTGAAAAAAAATCTGATATGCGTTTCTGCTGATTCGCCATGGTGTTTACTGACAGTATGGGAGAGGCTGTCTGTTAGAATCATTGCCCCTTCCGTATTGAACTTTGAGTGACCCGGTAGCAAGGTGACCACGTGATTAGTAAAAACAACACCTTTTTAAACATATTTTTTTCATTTACGAAAAAAAAGAAACTACAAAAAAGGGGAAAAAATGTATTCTTCTTCCCACCATAGCCCCATAGTTCCCGCGCCACTGGAAACGTGCGTGAGCAAAAAGAACAGATCTTCAAGCTAACAACGCATCGAGTCGCGACATGTTGTTAGCTTGTACAGTACATCTGTTCTTTTTGGCGAATGACACCGCCATACAACAGACGTATAAATTAAGATATAGAACTGCAACTCATAGAATGTATGATCTCTCTGAAAAGGCAGATCGTGGAGACATTGAAATTGTTCACCGTTTATTATCTCGCACACCCCTACTTACAACCCAGATAACCTGTATCGTACAGTACACCAAGTTACCGTCAACACCTTTTAGCTGATAATATCATAAATTAAACATAGTGTTAAAGTGTACATTTCTAGGATATCATATTCCAATATATTATTAGTACGCATTTTGTTTAGCTGTAGTAACATAGGCATGTACAAATACTCATGATATATCCGGTATCCACAGTCTCAATATTAGGACTCACCTGTTGCATTTGTACATCGGGTCCTCCTTCCAAAACATTGAAATGTTCTCTGACATGTGAGGTCAGTAGGGCCGTTACAGGTGAAGCACCTCAACCCGTTTCCAGTGATCTGCATGACATTCTCAGAAACTGAAATGAAGCAGTAAATGAAACCACATAGTTTAACATTTCATTGTGTTGCAAATTTAAAATGTGCCCTAGCTTCACTTAATCACTTTAAACATGATACATTTTCATCATTAGGCCTACTATTAATTCCAAGTTTAGATCAGAGATTATGTGGCAGTTGGTGTGGTTAATACAAATGACTATGGTTAAATACAATTATCTAAAATGATGTGTAGTCAAAGCTGGACTAAATCCTAGTTTTAAAATGAACCTAAACTGTGTTGCATAATTTAAATTAAAATCCCAATTTGGTCAAACAAAATGGAATACATAAATAATAAAAGGTGGAATCTACCCATTTCCTGGTTTTTACTACAATTTACAGCTAACTGTCATCCCAAATGAAAGCATTGGTACTATGAAGATTAAAAAACAAAACAAATTATATACATTTTTTAGATTGTATATAATTAGAAGGATAATGAACACAGTGTTTTATTTTGTAAATATTTTACATACCGGGAAAGAGTCTGTCGTTACAGGCAGATCTATTGCAACACATTCCTGATAAAATTCCATTTCCTTGCCCGGTGTTTGTGTGGAGACTTGGAAAAAGTTCATTCATTTTATTGTTTCCACACCTCTCAATTGGTATACACCCTCTGCGGTTAATCCTCGGACCCACCGTTGCTACAAAAAAAAATAAAGCCAAAAATAAAATGATCTTGAAGGAAAACATCATAATTGTATTATACAAAAATGTGAGGCAAATAATAAACAGAAATAAAGAAAGTTGAATATTACACTCTATAGTAGTTGCAAGGCAGACTTGTTCCGGGCCAGTGCAGTTTCGCAGCTCTACCTTGGTGCACTGAACATCTGTGGTATCTACACAAGTGAAACACTGAAGGTCTGTTGTAACAGCTTCAGCTGAATTAAGGAAACATAAAGAGATTCATTTTGACATAATATGTGAATGACATAAAAAAACATGAACTCCTAAGTGTAATTCTTAACCACATGAACCATAGCGTCCCTATTCTGGACATAGGCAAAAATAGACAAACATTCAGAGAAAATATTAACATTTGGCAAAAATAGGTGAACATTTTGTGTTTGAGTGGGGACACACACAACCATCTTTAGTTCACTATAATAAACACAACATGAGATATCTGTCTAAACACCTGAACGTGGCCAGAGCGCTCTCTCCCCCCCTTCTCTCTCTCCTTCACACACACACACACGCACACGCAGTCACGCACACGCACACACACGCACGCACGCACGCACACACACACACACACACACACACACACACACACACACACAGCGTGCATTGGCTCGGTGCACCCTATGAGCTCCGAGAAACTACAAGCTCACAAAGAGTTGTTTCAGCTCATTCAAGCCTTCTTTCCCGGTAGAAAAACGTTGCACTATTTAACTCTACAGGCGGGCGTGTGCGTGAGATGAGCGGCTACATCCACCCGCGATATAAAAAAAAACACCTGTGGACTTTTGTCACATGGTGCGGTTCCCTAGTCCTTATCCGACGTGTGAAAATACAAGAATGCAGCAGGCAGCTTATAAAGCCTTCCTTATATCAGATTCAAAACAGCAGTGCCAGCCCAATATAGAGCACCGAAGTCTGACCACTGCCGCTAGAGGGGTGGGCAACTTTGATGATGGGAAGGGTCACTATATTTCCACACTCACTCCAGAGGGCCACATTGCATATAGACGCCTTAACAGACGACGTCACACTGATACGAAACAGTATGCGCGCGCAGGTCGGCAGCAAAAGAACCCCACCGCTCATAAGATGCAATGTAAAAGTGGTCACAGTCTCACGTGTAAAAATGCATCCCATCAAACTTTCAGATGCTGTTTTTCTCCCAGTGTGGATGAAGAATGTTTAGGATTTTTACTGTGATCTCTCGCTCTTGAAATATATAATCCTTGGTTTCTGTTGTGTGTAAACAATAATAACAATTCAAAGCAGTTGTCCTCAAAACTCCACCTCCAGTGGCTGTCATAAGAACGGAGGGAGCGCTCTATGATCATAGCACCAAAACTTGCTTGGCTCGCGCAGCTGCAGCCCGTCAAGACTAATTTATGCTTCGTCCCGCGAAGGTGTCGCGCGCAGAGAACGGCCGAGAATAGCAGATCTCCAAGCTCACAGCGGTCACATCCGTGACGCGGTTGTGAGCTTGTATGTCAGCTGTTCTCGGTGCGCAATACCGTTACACGATGAAGTATATATGTGTCGCCAGGGCGCACCCCACTAGCCTACACACAGAGGAGGTTGAACGAACTGAAACAAGCTCACCCCAAAACAGCAGGTTTGGGGATCTGTTGGGAATTGATTACATGAAACAGTCACCCGTGCGTCCAGTCTCAATGTTTGTAAACAAATAATTGGTCTATACTGTCTCTCCGAATTGTAACTTTTTTCGCCATTCTATGTCACACAAAAGTAGCAAAAATAGCCGATCTACAAGCTCAAAACGCGTCGCACTGCCACGCTTTTTGAGCTGGTAGATCTGCTATTTCAATACAAATACATTGGACATAAAAAAGACAATAGAAATGTAATACTAGTCATTAAGCTATTAATACAGACTGAAGTAATTAAAGCGGGTCATGTTTGCATGTTTGGAATTGTAACAGCTGAAATCAATAATATATCAGTATTCCTTTATTAACCTGCGGGCCGCATTAAAGGGATTGTAGGGAACATTAAGCCTAAATTTAAAACATATTTATATATATAAATTTTGCATTTTCTCCCCTCTATCAGCCACTATATAATGATGCTGGGGTGTTTTCCTGCATTGAAACACAGTCCTCTGTCTGAAATCCGTATTTTCCCTACTGTTTATGTTTATGTTACGTTTGTCCGGGTCGTAAATTAACGCACGCATGTGCGCGTTTGTGCGTGTTCGTGCGCGTCCGTGCCCGTGTGAACTTTTTACTTTCGGTTTTAAAACGCTCTCAAACTTCTTTTTTGAGGCACAGAATTTACTTTTAAAAAATAATTTGGATAGAATTCAGTTGTTTAACTTCATATATGTGGTCAATTTATCATGAAAGAGCCTATTTAAAAATAAAAATTCAGAGAACCGTAGGGGCGGGCAGTTCCGCGAATTGTATCCGCGTAAGGCAACCTATTTTGGGCATGGCCCATTTAAAAAGTCCCCCATGCGTCACCCCCTGGTGGTCGGGGAAAATAACTGCTGGAGGGGCGGTGTTTGACAACAGTTTTTTTCTTTGATTATGTCTGAACTCGCCTACAATCCCTTTAAGTAAAGGTGGGGGCCGCATGTGGCCCCCGGGCCGCCAGTTGCCCATGTATGCGCTAGAGGGCCCCTGGGTCACGGCATTATTTTTTCTCTTGAAAACTCCATAGGGGAATCTTAGATCACGTCATATAAGAACTGTGTTCCAGAAATAAACAAATCCGCTGGGCGATTTTATTCATATGGATATGATGAAGCATCAACTGACGGTGAAAAAGTAGGCTACTAAAGTTCCTACGTTTTTTTCTCCAAACACAGACGTAACTCAATATAGGCTAACTCAATACATAAATGACACAGAGTCACTAGCCCCATTCGGAGGGAGAGGTTCCGATTGGAGCTACAGAGTCACATACCTGACAAAATCGCCCGGGTGGTTTGTATATTTTTGGAACACAGTTCTTATATAACGCAATCTATGATTTCTCAATGGGATTTGCAAGAGAAAAATTAATGTTGTGACCTAGGGGTAGTGGCAGTGACGTCAGGAAAGTAAGTGTCTTCTACTATACCTCATAAATATTGAGGTATGACATTTTTATCGTGCAGCCCCAGAATTTGCAAGTGGAAAGTAAAAAATGAGTATTGAATTGAACGGTAATTCAAATTTTGCCTATCATTCTATAATGGACAATTACGTTTTCGGTCAAGTGGGGAAGACCTAGCCTGGTAAACCCTCCCTCCGGAAATCTCATTTGTAATTTATTTCAGGAGTGAGTCTGGCATGATCGCCCATTCTGCAATTTTGGCTGTGGGCTGGAGTTGGGCGGGAGTAATACCGTTGACTGACAACCCCTTCAGCCAATCAGCAGTGTCCCACTTCAGCCAGTGCATTTTTACCACTTCCAGACTAATGTGACGCAACGGGACTTTTGAGACGGCCATGCCCAAAATAGGTTGCCTTATTCGGATACATGCGTATCACTGCCCGCCCCTGCCGGTTCTCTAAATTTTTATTTTTAAATAGGCTCTGTCATGATTAATTGACCACATATATGAAGTTAAACAACTAAATTCTATTCAAACGAGCCTCAAAAAAGAAGTTTGAGAGCGTTTTAAAACCGAAAGTAAAAAGTTTAACTGCCCACAGAAAACAATGGCGGCTCGTTCCATTTTTGACGGCTGCACTCGGTCCCATTCGGGCTCACTCGAACTCGCCACCTGATTGGCCAACTATCACTGTCAATCACAGAACGATGAGCGACGACACTGATAGGCTCGTCCATTTGGTGAACGGGCTAGAAACGCCCAGACAAGCCTTCAGGCCAGAATCCTTCCTGAAATCAAATGGAAATGAGATTTTCCGGAGGGAGGGGCTTTACCAGGCTAGGGAAGACCTGTGGGCAAGTAGAACATGACCTGTACGTGCCTCTGAGACTTTATTAGTGTCAACCCCTGATCGTCTATTTTTGCTATTGACGTACGTCAGGGAGACAAAACTGAGTGTTCTAGCCTGGTTGTCATGATAGAAATACATTTTTGGGTAATTTTATCATTGCAGACTTTCATTCGGTCTGTAGTTATATGGTGGTAGTACACCATATAACTACGTTCTTTTGACCACTACACCACTGGCCACGCCATGTCAGCTGCATGCATGGATACCAAAAAAGCTTGTTTTGGGGTAAGGGTACCCACAATGTGCACACATACTGTATATTAAAATGAAAACGGGTCATATCTGATGGTTTTATGCAAAAGAACACCCTAAAAAAAACAAGGTATAGACATAGATTATATGAAAATAGACTTGTTCAGAAGCAGAGATACACACTTATTTGTGTGATGCTGAGACATGGAGGCCCAAGTATATAATGGTAAACCTTTAATGTTATTTGGATGACCCTAGGGATCACATTAAACCTTGAATGATTTCAATTTCCCCTGGGTCAAACCACAAATTGATTGGACTATCGATATGTATCTTTTACCACAATGCTACATAATATTGCAATAACATTCAAAATAAATGTCTTTATTGATCTTTTATTCATGTCCTTAATTTTATTTTTAAAAAGGCTTTTAAAAGTCATGAGAAAGAAATTTCAACAGCCCAGAGCTTCTAGTATGGGTCGCTTAAAAAAAAATCAGCTTTTAAACACTTTAGCAAACTTTAATTTCTGAAGCACTATTCTGAATTGTCCCCCTGACAAATTTTAGTTTAAGTGGTTAAAATGTCATACTTACTCACGGCATAAGATTTTATTCATTTTGTCCAATTTAGTCTCAAGTAAATAACAAATAAATAAAACGGTTATGTCAAATGTTAGGCTGATGCCTCTGAGTGCGAGTGGACATACCTGCATAGATGAGGCTCCACGTGACACACAAAGTCCAAATCAGATACATTGTGGTGAATACATGGATGCGTGTGGGCATGTCCTTATATAATGGGCTTGTTTTGTTATGTTACTTGTTTGAAAAAACAGTATTTTTTCCAAAGTCAACTGAGACTCAGACTACAAACGAAAAGAAATAAAAACATAGTTGTCATTGACAGATAGAAAAATATACAGGGGTTCCTTGGCCTAACTCTGACGTTGATCGGTGCAGTCATTTTCCAAAATCAACTGTAAAGGAATGCACCTTCACTGCCCTCTCATGTCTTGTTGCTGTTGAGCTCAGGCATTATAAGAGGGCACAGGCCAGCTATAGGACTTTGTTTTGTGGTGTTACCACCTTGTAGCTAATATGTAAAGTAATTCAATAAAATGTTTAAGTGTCAGTACACTACTGCCTGTGCAATACACATAATAGAGACATACAGTGATGAGGAAAAAGTTAGACCCGGTGAAAACTCTCAACATACTTATGTATTGACACATACAGTACTGACTATGAAAGTTTAATTCAATAAATAACAGTGACTTTGCAATATAGGAATAGGAAACTTGGTCAATGTCTTGTTTGGTTCTAGTGTGTAAGCACAAAGTGGTCAACTGGTCAAGGCAGAAAAAATGTTTCCGTTCCGGGATTCTTCGATGTCGAAAGAGGACCGGATGCTATTCCAAGCTTGTTGATCCAAGGTGAAGGCAGTGACTGCACTTGTCCTTTTGAATGAACATATAGCGGGGTGCCAGTGTCATGCCGCCGATGACTCAGCCATAAATGTATAGGCCTATGAGTTCACACTACAGCTACGCCCAAATATGTTGTCTAATCCAGTGGTTCTCTATCTTTTTCGTGCCGCGGATGTATTTGGCCGCGAACCCCCATCTAAAAATATTTTGTGCCAGGGACCCTCAGAAGAGAAGATTCTGGGTTCAAAATTCTAAATTATTCAACATTTTCAAAACATTTTAGATATTTTTCAAATATTAAAAAAAAAGCAGATGTCCAAGCTCGCAGCACGGCACGAAGTGACGCGCTGTGAGCTTGCACTTTGAGAACCAATGGTCTGATCTAATCTGTGTGAGTATGATGTGAGGCTGGGCTCAGTGTCTTACTTTTGGAATCATATACTACTAATCAACACTAGGTACAGTATACAGCCACACATATATCAATATGGACCTCTTCAGCATACCTTTTGATTGATTGATTGAATATTTTATTAGGCAAAAATGTAAAACAGCACAGTTACATTAAAAATACTTTGTCTAAAAGGTCCGTTCAAAAAAGTCCTTGCGGTCTTGTTTCCATTGAGGTCCTTGGCATTCAATTCATAGTCATATATAGTGGCACCAACAGTTACAATATCATCACAAAGAAAATACAGGGAAAAAAAGAATATATACAAAAACCAAAGCAAAAAAAAAAAGTAGGGAAAAAATAATACTGTATGTACAAACAGTGGGGGGTGGGGGGGGGGGGGGTTGAGGGTCAATCCAATAATAACACTATATGTACAGCAATTGGGGAGTGGGAGTCAGGGCAGAAAGAAAAGGGGGGGGGGGGTTGTCTATCTAACGGGAAAAACGGAACTACCTCCTTTTTTGGCCTCCTGAAAGGTGAATTTTCAGGGCTGATTTAAATGAGCCCAGCGAACTGCATTTTTTGAGGGATGATGTTAGACTATTCCAAACCTGGATGGCAGTGCTGTAGAAGGAGAATTTGCCCATGTTTGTTTTATGGGTGGGTGGTACCAGATTGTTGTTAGCGCTCCCTCTAGTTTTGTGACAGTGGGTGTTGCTAACCTTTTGGAGGTATTTAGTCAGATATGCGGGTATTGTACCGCATTTAGTACATTTGACCAATCCATTTTCTCAAGAGCTGTTGTTAGAGCTTCTGATGAGTAATCTTTCATAGTTCTGCAGTTGACCGTGCTATGACAATCAACTACAGATCTATGAATTTTACGTGTGCAGAAAATGATGTTATGATCACTTAGGCTGCATTCAATGACCCCACTCAAAGGAATCCTGGACTGATCATCGAAAATGATGTCAGATCTCACATAAATGCATACCCCTCCTCCACGAAGAGTTCTGTCTTTCCTAATGACATTGCAGCCTATAATCTCAATTTCAGAATCATCTACTGAGTCATCCAGTTTTGTTTCTGAAAAAGAGAGAATCCCTACCTTGCCATTTCCAAACATGGAACTTAGTTCAGACATCTTACGGTACATACGGTACATTAATATCTGTCATAACTTCAATATAGCTTTAGAAGCGCCCCTGCAATATATTCAAAGAAAGGATGTTCCTGTCACATTGAGAAGTAGGAATCTACACTATCCCAAAAAATGTAATTGTTATTATTTCCTAGAAGGGAACAACAAGAACATACTGTATATCACATGCAGGGACGTGCTGGCCACTGGGAAATTCGGGAAAAAACGGCCGTGCCATTTACGGGCCACCAAACGGCCGGAGGGCCACCCATTTTAGGATTATTATGGTAATTTCCGGGTCGCGCGGCCCAATTATTAATTACGTTACTCTTGGGCTGGGACGCTTTTCAGCAGTGGTGTAATTTACATAGGGTTGCTGGGTTAAAACTGTTTTTAAAAGGTAGCACAGAAAAAACTAAACGACAATATGCAACCAAGATATTTTTCTGAGTTGCAGTTCAAACCAAGACCCGTTGTGATTGGACAGTAGTTGCTTTGATTGACAGTTCTTAGTTTTTCTTCCTTGTATTCACCTTGTTCATTGTTTTTGAGTGGTGCCAACCACTCCTACATTTGACTTTGTCCGTGTGTCCGTATGTCCGTCCGTCCGTATGTCCGTCCGTATGTTTGAGCACGGCTGATTGGTCAAGCTTCACGTGACACGTGACAATATGTTGTCACGTGTCACGTGACAACATATTGTTGCTGATTGCAACACAAGGATGCAACCAGTTACACTTTCAAAGGCACCACTCTCTTCACAGTGGGTGTGATTTTTCAACTATGCCTAGCCCTAACCATAATCTCATACTAACACATCATTTGTTAAAAAAAAGAAAGAAAAAGCCTTTGAATTCTTGATCTTTGGTACGGTAGCCAAGGTCAATGGGTGAATCGTGATTTTGGATGCTGTTTGAACTTGGCCCTGCCCCCTTCTTGGGGAGACCTTTTGGTGCAAGAGTATCCAAAATAATTGTGTCCTCTATGTCCTCTACAGTATGTAATTCGGTGTCCCCTATGCCGCCTCCACTATGACATTTACAATCTCAATACCAATATACAGTATTTGAGAGTGGATATGTTATGTTTAACCTTAATACATTGCTTGTCTGATAAAATGAATATCAAATCTAAAAGCTGAATCAAGCAACTTAAAAACTATCTGGGGTGCACACACAGCCAGAGTAGACATTAAAATGACCCCAAAAGTGTTTTAAAGTGAAATACCCTATAAATATTAAAACAAATTAAGGGACTAATTAAAAATAGAACTAGTTAATAAAAATGAATAATAATAAAGATAATAATAATAAACATAATAAATAGCTCTAAATTTACCCTTGATTACAACAACATTTAATACATGTTGGAACTAATTAAAGCCTCATTAGGTAGCTTCTTTTTTTTTTTAACTTAATTTTGTCCAATCTTAATTACAACAACATTTAAAAACAAAATGCAGAACTAATTAACATTAGCCTCATGTGGATTTAATTATTTTAAAACATAATCTCAGACATAAACCTAACCTCTTAAAAACTATGCCTCAAAACATAGTTTAAAGGAGTTATTCACCCAAATAGGACTTATTTTCTATCAATTACACATGCCATGAAGTCTTGAATTCATGGAGATTCTTTTGTTTATGTCACATTCCTAAACTGATAATTTGATGACCAGGTGGCTGCTCAGTAGGAAATTATTTGAGTCTCCTACCAGAGAGACTCTGCGGGTCATTGCCAATCATTTTGGCTTAGGAATGCGACAAAACAAAACAATATCGATGAATTCAAGGCTTCATGGGCTGTAGTGTAATTGATAGAAAATAAGTCATTTTTTGGGCGACCTACTCCTTTAACCCCAAAACAAGGGTCTACCCAAACAATTGATAGGTCTCCACTTACTTACCTTCTTCCCTGTAAATAGCTATATAAACTGTAATCAGGCTCCTTTTCATAACTTAATCTCACAAAAACAATGCCTAATCATAACCTCACACTAATGTAACATTTGTTTTGGATAAAAAAATAATAATAATCATGCTCGCAGCGGCCTTCGGATCCTTCATCATCAGTATGGTTGCCAAGGGCAAAGGGTGAATGTGATTTGGGATGCTATCTATTTGAACCTGGCCCTGCATCCTTCTTGGGGGCGGGCTTCCTGGTCCTTGCTGCCAGGAAGCCAATCAGAGGCAGGTAGGGCTGGTCTGGCGGGCTTGGTCCTTGCTGCTAGGAAGCCAATCAGAGGCAGCTAGGGCAGGTCTATGGGGGCGTGTGTCCTTATTCAATTCCATTCGCCAGGCTGCCAGGAAGCCAATCAGAGGCAGGTAGGGTGGATCTACAGGAGGGTCTTGTCTGAACTGTAGTGCACACTGCAGACAATTATCATGCAATTAGGCTATAGGTGAAACATTTTCATTTATTTTTTATCTAAATGTAGTGAAAATAGCTGATCTACAAGTTCACAATGCATCACATTGCAATGCATTGTGATCTGAGCTTGTAGATTTTCATTATGAATACAGTTGTGCTTTGAGATTTTTACTTGCCCATTGGTGTGACAATCAAATAAAAAATTAGTAGTTATTGTCCATGACGGAGGCGGGTCGGCGCGGGCACACGCGCCTGGAGGCGCTCGGGCGCACCTCCTCGGCCTCACGGTCTGCTAGTCGGCTCAGCGCCGTCCGAGTTGTAAACCGATAGGGGGAGAATAGATCTTTTCAACTACAGAATTGCCTATAGTAACAGGTGTGTTGATTACATAGACAGATTAACGTCACCAGTCGCAATCAAAGTGAATCGATAACAAAGGGGGAAGCGAGGGGGGTTGAAAACGAGCGCGCCTTTTTCAATTTCACTGGTTTTCCAATTTCCCTGTAACATATATATATATGTGTGTGTGTGTGTGTGTGTGTGTGTGTGTGTGTGTGTGTGTGTGTGTGTGTGCGCGCGCGCGCGCGCGTGCGCGCGTGCGTGCGTGTTAATATGGATGTTTTCCAAAGTAAACTGAGATTACAAATTCACAAACATAACATTGTCACTGACAGAAAGAAATACAGGGGTTGAGTTCCTTGGCCTAAGTCTGACGCTGATTGATTGGTGTAGTCGTTTTCCAAAATCAACTGTAAAGGAATGCACCTTCACTGCCCTCTCATGTTTTGTTGCTGTTGAGCTCAGGCATTATCAGAGGGCACAGGTGCAGTTAGGACTTTTCTTTATAGTGTTAACACTTTGTAATCTGTAGCAGCGCCGTAGGAAGCCATTCCCAGTTGGAGGGGGGGATATATTTGTACCGGCCCACATGCACGAGCGCCACACATGCACGCGCGCGTGATTTTTTTCGGGTTTTTCGCGGTTATTCCCCTTTTATTTCGCGGTTATTCCCCTTTTATTTCAGTTTTTTATTACTTTAATTCGGTTAATTCGGTACCAAAAAATGTAGAGGGGGGGTGGGGCCGCTCTTCCAACTTCAAGCACCTCACACAGCTGATCGTGAGGCTTTTTTTCTCCTCCTCTTTTTCCCCGTGGCCTCGCGGCCCAAATACCGGTTCGCGGCCCACGCGAGTCCCCCCCGTTCCTACGGCCCTGATCTGTAGATTAATTAAATACAATGTTATGTGTCAATGCTAGAGTTCTCAACGTCCTGAAAATTAAGGCCCGGCCAAACTGGGCCAGAACAATTACCATTATTTTAGGCCCTAGAATAAAAGAAAAGGATCCGAGGCCCGCCCCGACTAATTAGCATACGCTAAAAAAATCTTTGGTTCAGAAATTTGACAATTCTAGTCAGTACTTACTGCCTGTGCAATACACTTACACAAGTCCTAATAGAGACATACAGTGATGAGAAAAAGTTAGACCCCATGAAAACTTTGGAATATAGGAATAGGAAACATGGTTTCCTCATGAAACAAAATACAATGAAACCCCAAGGCTTATTGTTTGTGACCACATCATCACTGAGGAAAGGCTGGCCGACGGTTCAAGGCTCCCAAAAGTAGACAGATCCACATTCACACATGCAGATTTCAGGTATTTAATTTACCTCCAACAATTAACAGACAGTACAAGCCTGTGACAATACAAATAAAATAATAAGACTGGCCAAAAGTAAACGTTCCAAAAATAAGAAACAGAAATTTGCACTTGAAAACTATACATTCACGGTGCGTTTTAAAAGCGGGCGATTCAGGATAGTATTTTCCGGAGGTGCATATGTCTATGAGAGCCGGCAACTACTGCCGATGAGGCGAAGTGGGTGGGGGGACTATGTTGATCTGAAAAGATGGATTTTATTTATCTTTTGGACGATGTCGCCCGGCGATCGTCCGGAGACTCGCCCGTACTGTCAGAAAACCAACAGATCAGGAACGCAAGACACTGTAATATAGACCCTCCAGAAAAACGCGGGCAAAAATCCTTAATTATGCGGCCTAAAACTCTTGATTATGCGGGCTAAAATCCTTGATTTTGAGAGGAAATATGCTGTTTTTTTTGCAATTTTATGCGGTGAAATTGCGGGAAGTTGCAAAATATGCGGAAAGTTGCGAAATATGCGGAAAGTTGTGAAATATGCGGCAATATGCGAAATATGCGATATGCGAAAAGTTGCGAAAAATGCGAAATATGTGAAAGGTTGCGAAATATGCGGAAATATGCGATCCGGAGCGCATATTATGCGATGCGATGCGCATATTATGCGATGCGATTCGCATATTATGCAATGCGATGCGGCCTTTTTGAAAAAACGTTACCTACGTTACCTTTTTATGGAGGGTCTAGTAATAGGCTACGCCTTCCATAAGGCCCTGGCAGCTCTCCCCTGAAGTTGTCCCTGGCCAGCCTCAAGCATGCCTGCTCTTAAACAGGTGGGACAAACCAAGCACAATCTTAGTAATTGGTATCAATAACTCGAACAACAGGCAAACCAAGGCCCATGAGTTGATCTACAATTACATACTGCTTTTCAAACGTATTTTCAGTAAATACAATTCAATAAATATTTCAGGCGCACCACACCTACCATGAAAATTTCAAGATAACAGGAACAGCACCCCATCTCCTCTACCGTGCTTGGCACCTTCCAATCAACAGGAATGCCAGCATTGCAGAGGAGAGACAGGTGAAGTGACCAATAAATAATTCAATTACTTCACACAGTGACAATAAAAAACATATAAACATATTTAAAAGTCTTTCAATCATTGCGTGTTACTTTCAAATGTCATTTGTACAAAAAGAGGAAACATGCAACACAATTGTAATTAGTCCTTTGACTCAGCTGATGTTGTGTGTGCGCAAGGTCCTTGATTGTGTGTATAGGGCACGGCTGCCGCGTGACAATCACGATTATTAAAAAGCTGATGGATGAGGGAGAGAGAGAGAGAGAGAGAGAGAGAGAGGTTTCGATCCTATGCTCTTATTCAGACTGAATGTAGAAGGAGGGTCGGTTGCTGTTCCAAGATTGCTAATCCAAGATAAAGACTGTGACGGCGCTTGTCCTTTTTATACTCATACATAGAGTTCTCACGACAGCTACGCCCAGTAGGACATCACAAGCTGCCAGCCAGCAAATTGGTGCTGTGGGAACCAACACACAGGCATTGGTCACGAGGCCGTCCCACATTAACACATGTGGAAGATGCAGGAGCGCAAAGTACCATCGAGCTTGCCAGGTGACGATGGCCGGGATGACGATGGAGGGCACATCTGAGGATGACCTATAGAGAGATTAACTAGAAAAGTGTGCTCCTTAGGGCACAGGTCTCTGCCAGGCTGGGTTGCCGCCCTATACCCCGGGCCCGCAAACTAGGTGACGTTTTGAGCCTATCGGCTCTTCATCAGATGGATGAAGAGTCGATAGACTCGAAACGTCACGTCCAATAATAATGGTGTAATAGGAACCAAAATAAAACTTTTAAGCTTTGGAGCATGATCCAGTGTGCGGACCTTGTTTCTTTCTTTATTACTTACCACCACCCTTTAGTCTTACTCAAACGGACCCGAGTTGCAACTGTACTTGGACCACTTTCTTCCGTCTACAAAGTGTCTTTGCTGAAAATAGCCAATCTACAGGCTAACAAAGTGTTGTGTTGCTACGTGTTGTGAGCTTATAGATTTGCTATTTTTGGATGCTGGGGCGAGAACAAACTCCTTCCCTCTTTGGACTTCACTTTTCTGAGCCTTTATTTGTACAATGGAGAGAGACAAGAAACATGAAGAAGGAGTAGAGTAGTGACATGAAGCAAATGGTTCACACGACCAGGAAAGTAATTGGGGACTAGGTGTCAGGCATTAGAGTCCATGTAGTATTTGCCCTCGGCCAACCACACGGCTCTTGGGACTTTGCCCCAACCTTTTCTTTCCTGACCTATACTAGCAGATCAGGATGGGCCTTAGATCAAGGGACAATTTGCAAAACCCAGTCAATTCATTTTGATAACACTTTTCTCTGCAAATAGTCTGATTTTGTCAGGACGCTGAACATCAAAAGCAGGTACACGGAGGCAGGAGTAAAGTCAAAACAAGTTAATGGCTTGGCAGGGAGGCGTGCAGTTAGACAGACAAACAAACCAGACAGGGAAACAAGGTAACACTGAGACAGACGGGGAAGCAGAGAGACAGATTAGACAGACAAACAAACCAGACCGGGAAACAAGGAAACACTGTGACACACAGACAAGAGTAACCGAAATATTTATAACAGATATTTATAGCAGACAGAAAGGCAGGTGGGTAGACACACAGACAGACATGCAGAACACAAGCAGAATGGCTGACCAGATTTCAGGTAGGGGGGGCGTCGGGGGGAATGTTAACCGAGACATTAACAGACAGGGAAGCAGACTGAGGTGGGCAGATACGCAGACAAGACGTTCCCCAGAAAAGCACTTAGACAAGCAGACAGGCACCAGGTGAGACAAACAAATTCACTAAGGATTTATTATTAATGAAAATTTGTATCTCATTCTGTTCATTAGAACAATGGTGTTACTGAAACCATTCTGTTCATTAGAACAGTGGTGTTATAATGAACTTAGGCTGCATCTTGTAAAATAAGGGGGAATATTATCATGACTTGTTGCTTTGGTAATCAGTACATCTTCATTGGACACTTTAAAGAAGATGCCTCAGGACTCCTTTCTGTTGGTAAAAAGACAAATTACTCGCTTCTTGCTTGTGATCCGTCTTGTTTGTACATGTACATGTAACCTACAGTAGAGTGTCATAATGCTGCACCTCAGGCAACCCAAGGGCAAAGAAATCATTGTCTCTGTACATTTCTACAGAAACATTTAACATCAATGTTTCTGGACCCCAAAAATGTTACATTTTAAGTCAATGTTTAGGTTTATGGCTAGGTTTATGGTTAAGATTAGTTTAAGGTTAGGTTAGGCATTGTTTTTGTGAGGTTAAGGTTAGGTTTAGGGTTCTTTAGTAGGCTAGGCTACTGTATACGTAAAATGAAGGATTGACTGGACCATGTCGTTGCAGGTTCACACGCAACGACTGTTGTCACGCAACGTGACAACGTGACTGCCTATGAATATATGTTGTTGTTGTTGTGAATAAATGGCTGACAAAATTGTGCAGTTAATAAGAGCAATTGTTACAATGTATTATTTATGTTTAGCATGGCATGTTTTTCACACATGATTTTTTTTTATGATCAACACTTTATTTGAGTTTTACCTTTAGCAGAACAAATAGTAAAACAAATGTACAAATAGACGTGTAATAAAAAGAAATATTCAAAGAAAATCAAAGTAAGAAAATTTACAAAAATTGTAAGTGGGTGCTGGGGGCGTGTTCTCTCCTCCGCGTCATCCGTGCCCATACCCTAGGTGGGGTTGGCGAAAGGGCCTGTGTGGAGTTTGCATGTTCTCCCTGTGTTCCCTAGGGTCGATACCCTCACAAAAACATGCAGTAATCCTGGTCACTATACTGCCTCCCCCTGGCCAGCCAGGGCGCCTGATGGAGGGGAAAGGAACTGGTTGGAATAACGTGTTCCTTCCACGCGCTACGTCCAACCAGGGAAACTCTCCCCTGTTAGGTGACAAGAAGGTCAGTAGGCTCTCATGCATTGAAGGAGGTATGAGCTCGGCCCTGGCCTCCCTAGGTTGGCAGAGGGAAGGTAGTGCCCAGGATTACATAGACAATTGGCACTGGGTGTAAAAAATAGGGTTACAAAAATCGTGGGATTAAAAAAAACAAAAAAAAACAACAACAACATACAAATATAATGCATATTATATGAGAGCACAAAAATATTTAAAAAAGAAAAAAGAAAATAAAAATTGACAAGATAAAAAAAGAAACTATACAGTTTTCACGACCAATAATGCAGCATCATCTACCATATCATAACAGCGAACAATCAAAAGGCATTATAGATAACATCAAGGGCCTACAATATGACTAAGGGTGCGTTAGGATATGCGCACCAAGAGCGGGAGCAGTGCCTTATATCCGAACACACTCTAAGATACACATTCCACTTCAAATCATATTTGTCCACCTGGTTATTCATCCTAAAAGATAACTTCTCTAAAGCAGCCACACTTTAAAGAACAATGTATCCCTCGTTTGCGATGAATTTATGCGTCATTTGGATTTGGCCTAATGACGCATAAGATTAAAGTGGCTACAACACTGGGATGCCAGGGTGTGCCTGTCAAAATATTTCACTTAGCAATGTGTGAGGTAGAAATGTTAAAAATAAAACAGAATCATGCTCTGGGCTCGTCTTTGGCGCGTGCCATACCTTGGCTCCAAAAAAGAAAAAAAGAAATCATATATAGTAACCTAATGCAGGTGTAAGACCATTGTGTTTGGGGTATAATGCATAGTTTTCGATTTCGGGGGTTTTGGGGGGTTTGACCCCCAAAAAAGCTTTCGGCTTCGCCGCGGCCCAGGATAGGTGTCCCTTATCCCTCTCTCTCTCTATCTCTCTCTCTCTCTCTCTCTCTTCTCTCTCTCTCTTCTCTCTCTCTCCTTCTCTCTCTCTCTCTCTCTCTCTCTCTCTCTCTCTCTCTCTCTCTCTCTCTCTCTCTATATATATATATATATGTATATAGTATCGATATCGAAATTATTTTGAACGATGTACTCAGCCCTACTGAGCTGAAGGAAGTCCAAGTAGGGATATCCCCTCATAGTTGAATAATCGATTAAATGGTCATTTTGGTCATAGTCTACCAAGATTTTGTTAGTTGATTGCTCGCTATTTTGTGTTTTTTCATGCTCAAGGATTATTTCTTGGGAAATGATGAGCACAATCTTGTAAACTCTATGTAGCTGTTCCAGAGTTTTTGAATTTTGTGGTATTTGATTTTATTATTTTTCTGAAAATATGAAAATTGAATATTGTTTATTTTGGGTAATATCATATATGCTATTCTGTATTGTATGTGTATGGTGATGTATTGATGGTGATGCATTGTGGCCTGCTGTAGCAGATATCACGTGACACCAATCAAGGCAGCATTGGGTTCACCTTTGAGAGCTTAGGTGCTGGTAATCAGAACAAACAGGGTTTCAGAGCTGTGAGGAGCTCTGTGTATGCCAAGAAGAAAATATATAAAATGATAAAAAGTACTAACACTCCTGAGCATATCTGGGCAGAAGGCGCACACGGTATGTCACTTGTTTATTTTGTTGGTCTGTACAATGATTGTTATTGTTATTTTGTTGTGTGTTTATGCAACTAAAGATGGACATTTCATTTGTTATGTGGACATTTCATGGACATTTAAAAAGAATACAGCATGGCTGTCAACAAGGACATAATTCATGTTTATAATTCATTGTGGTTAAAAAATATTATTTGTTATGTCATTTCATTTACAGTTTTTCACGTTGTCTCATCTTGGGAGAAATAAAAGCCATAGTGAACATCAGTTGGAGCGTGGTTTACTCTGCCTCAGAAAAAGACAGTTTAGGAGCAGTTATACTCTAATTCTACCAGTCTATCCACCTGTTTCCTAGGCTTGTGTTTTCCACTTCCTGTCGGATTTCATTGGATATCATTAGTCATCTGACCGGTTTCATTGGATTTCATTGGATCAAAAGACAGGAAGTGGAACACAGTGAAAAGCCTAGGAAACAGGTGGATAGGCCAATAGCCAGTATTGTAACCTCACCAATCTATAAAGGCTGGTCTCGGTACACATTAATACAATTTTACAGATTTGTCATGAAATCAACTATAGCAGTTAGTCAACAAATTCCTATAACTATTAGTCGACTAATTATTTATTTAGTCAAGGATAGCCCTATCCAAGGATTGTCCATTTGTCTGCTCATTTTTTTTGTTTTGTCACTTCCAATTTCACTTGTTTATCCTGTATCCTGAGGACAAGGATAGAGCTAATATTGAGGTACTATAACCCAAAGTCTGTTTAGTAAGTCATTTTGGGGGGGAAATACATTACAGTCCATTGAGCAGAGATACATCTAGGCTAGAGTTCGGGCCAATATACGTGGCCCTCACACCTACATCCCACCAACCATCCGACCAATATGTCTGAGTTATAGTATGTCTGAGTCATAGTGTCGGGAACTTAGTCAGAGTACCCGTTGTACCCGTCTGTCTGTGTCCCTTTGTGCCCATATATGGAGATCTTTGTATCTGCCTGTCCTTGTCCCTTTTATGCCCATATGGACATCCCTGATGTCATCAGTATACCGGTATTATGCCCATAATCCCATATCTCTGCTGTCCGTCAGCAACCAGCTAACTCCAAAATATGTGGAAGCCACATATTCAATACATCAAAGGTAAATTAGCCAAATCTGTTGGCATTCTGTACAAAACAAGGGAGCTGTTGAATCAAAAATGTTTGCATATATTGTATTTCTCACTTGTAGTGCCATATATGTCATACTGTGTTGAGGTCTGGGGGAATGTATACAAAACAAATATAGATTCTATTATTAAAATACAGAAAAGAGCTATTAGAACAATAAACAGAGCAAGTTACCTTGAACCAACAAATCCATTATTCATAAAGTCCAGCACATTAAAATTTGTAGATATGGTGTATATAAAAACCTTGGAAATTGTTTTTCGTGCTAAGTGTAAAAGTCTACCAGTTTGTATTCAATGTCTTTTTGAACCAAGAAAAGGAAAGTATAATTTAAGAGGTTTATGTATTTTTAAAACGCGTAAAAAAGCAAGAACTAATGTTAAAGCTAGATGTGTTTCAATGTTGGGAGTTAAACTATGGAATAGCCTTCGTGATGGGTTTAAGTTGTGTACATCTCAGGGGAAATTTAAAAAAGCCTTAAAAAGTCTAATTATTCAGGAGTACAGTTTTGAGTAAAACGTATTCATTATATATTTTTTTTGCAGTATATTTTAAGATTGTTTTAATATTAAAATATATTTTGTTTTTAAGTATTGTAAAGGATAGGCAATGAATAAGCATTTTGCTTCAGCCTATTCCTTTTTCGGTCATTGATTTTGGATTTTGTGTGCGAGCTGACTTTAATTTTTTCTTTTGTTTTGTTTTGTTTATGTTTTTTTTTGTAAAGTCCACACAATTGTTTTGATCTGTTGTGAAAGAAAAAGACCGAAATAAACCATTCATTCATTCATTCATTCAAAACCATTCATTCAAAATGTTCATTTTTCAGGAGTCAGAAATGGGTGTTCAATGGCCCTGATTTATGGAAATAAAATGCAAAAGCGGAAAAATGGAGTTAGCTGGTTCCTGCCGGACAGCAACGATTATGGGTATTCCCCTTTTGTGCAGTTGACTTTGTGGAGCTGACTGATTTGTTTTCACCTGATGCCATGACAACACATTGAGGTTAGACAACACACTCCATATTTGGGCGTAGCTGCATTAGAAACTCCTTATATGGTTATAGCTGAGTCATAGTGACATGAGTGAATGTGACGTCTGATAGTCGTCAGTGGACAATAGTGTTTTAATCCAGTTCAGTGAAACATGACATGAGGGAAACTGTTGGGGAGCTTTCAGTCAAAGTTGCCTCATGTAGGCCTGCTCACAGGAAATTTAGCAATATGAATTTAAATCAAACTAATAACCAAATAAGCAATAATTAACTCACTGTGGTAAATCTCTCCTGGATAATTAAATACTGAAGGCTAAAATATATATATACATGATATGGGTGGATTTGTGTGCACTCCTGCAACCTAGTGGCCAACCACATTGTCACTATTATCTTTGTGTAGTAAATTCCATGCTCAGAACCTCCTTATGTTTTCCTACATGAGATTCACTTGTTATGTCTTTCCTCCCAATTAGTCGATTGTGACCATTGTGTCTATATGGTACTGACCATTGTGTCATATTTGTGTCTATATGGTTCCATATATGGACCCGAAAATGGGCGTGTTGGAAGTTGGAACACCCGGCCAAGTTGGATGCACCGCAGAGGATTTGAACTATAGGCTCCACATTGGTGGGCAGAATGTTATCCCATGTGCCACCAGAGCAGTGTACCTTCTTGAACTGAATAATGTTTGGGTTCCTCCAAAACATTCCATAAATCTACTCCAGATTGAAATGCACATGCTCTTCATAGAGGCATGAACACAAAGTTTCTTTAAAACAAACTTTCCTCTCAATTCATAACCCCACAATTTTATTGCATATTATTGTAATATTGTTATATTCTACTTCAAGATCCATGAACTTCAAGGCATGTGACTTTAAAAACAGAGTTGATGTGCTTGCAATATCCTATGTTAACTATCCTTCTGGATCTTTTTTGTATATGCATAGGCTGTATGCTACTTTTGTAGCATACGGTGTCATATCTTTACATCTGTAAACCTGTGATGTGACAATAAAGTCGATTCTGATTCATTCATACCTCCACACATAATACATACACTGCAGTACAAGTTAACAGTACAATGCTTTATGATCCAGAATGTGTCTTGTTTATCCCAGGAATGCAATGCTCCTTGCCAGATTGGTTCGCACATGTGTTAAATGAGATTTCCAGCTGATTTTGTGGTCTAATATTGCACTAAAGAATTTATTTTCATAAATGATTTCCTATATTCATATTGTCTTTCATCACGGTTGCTGAGTGTTTATTTAACAATTTCCCCAAAAACATAATCTTTGTTGGATGTGATCACATCCAAAACCTGCAGTAAATGATCCCAGAACAGAAATAATGGTGTCCTCCACAAATAAAACAAATTTCAATATTTTTGACACTCTGCAAGTATGCATACTGTATATCATGTATGTACAGAATTAAACATTTTGGGCCTAATAACCCCCATGGGAAATAACTTTTTTTTTGCTCTAAAATTGCAGTACACGGTAGCAGACTACCTGTCCATTGTGTTCTAAACTGATAAGCTGAGGACTTGGTGAACACAGTGTGGTCAGTGTGGTCATAGAATCTGTCAAAGGCAGACCTAAGACCTGAGCTACTCAGAGAGGACAGGCTGTGGTTCAGAGCTGCACTTACTTCTGTTCTGTTAGAATGTCAGAAACGAGCCTTGGCGATTAGGTTGCAGAAATCCATACTTACCCAACGTCCCCAAAATATGTAAGTTTGACCAACATACAAATTGCTCAAATATGAAAAAGAACAACAAAAAAAACACATACTTGGACAAAAACTTTTGTGTGTTGAGTTATAACTGCAATTTGTTCTTGTTCACTGACGACTCAGCACTCCTGGTCTCGAGGACGAGGACAAAATGCAAGTTGAGGAAGCCCTCAGTTTTGAACTCAGCAAAACTGTCATTACACCTTGGTAAAACAGAATCCATTCTTTTGGGGTCCAAACATAAGTAATGTAAATGTAAATGATTTCAAGGTCAGAGTTGACGATAGTAATCTCAAGCAAAGAGAAGGTTACCTATTTGGGCTGTATTCTTGACAACAAACGGCCAACGGGTGACAAAATTGCATCAAAACCTCTTGATTCTCCAACATCTCAATGTCACTAAAAACTAAGCTTCAGACCTCCCAAACCAAACCGATTCAGCTAAAGCTCATGACCCAACTAATTCCAACACACTTTGCTAGTCTGGGTAGCAATGGAAACAAGTCAGGCCACCATAAATAACTTATATTTAACTAATCATTCTCGAGAGAGAGAGAGAGAGAGAGAGAGAGAGAGAGAGAGAGAGAGAGAGAGAGAGAGAGAGAGAGAGAGAGAGAGAGAGAGAGAGAGAGAGAGAGAGAGAGAGAGAGAGAGAGAGAGAGAGAGAGAGAGAGAGAGAGAGAGAGAGAGAGAGAGAGAGAGAGAGAGAGAGAGAGAGAGAGAGAGAGAGAGAGAGAGAGAGAGAGAGAGAGAGAGAGAGAGAGAGAGAGAGAGAGAGAGAGAGAGAGAGAGAGAGAGAGAGAGAGAGAGAGAGAGGTGGAGACATGTCCATGAGGTGGAGACAAAGTACATTTTTTATTACATGACCAATACAAAGAAACTGATAAAAAAAAAATTATTTGGGTTTACCTGTTTTCCTGTGGAAAACAGGTAAACCCTGTTTTCCACAAAATCGCAGAAGGTAAACAAAACAAACAAAGTGTGCAATGTTTGTACACAATGACTGAATGAATAACACATCATAGTGTTGATATATAATATATCAAACTTTATGAAACCTATTATTCCGAGGGCATGAGATTTTGTTCTCGCCACTGTCCGTTTGTCTGTTTGATTGTGAGCAGCTAATCCCGGACACCGCTGGCTTGATCGGGGTGACATTTTGTACGCACACTCCGAGTAGGCCAAGGAATAATCTCCACCCCAAATATTTCGAATCGGCTTCATGGCGGCACTATATAACAGGCCCGTCAGGCCACTTCACATTTTGGCCTATAACTCTTGAACCACAAGTTGTACAATCACCAAAGGTTTTCTTCAGACTAAATAAGACAGACAGAGTTAACATCTTAACCTTATATTTTATTTTATCCTGCCCTGGTGGGACATTGGATGGGGTATGGGTGTTGGGAGGGTTGTGGGTATAGTGGTATGGGGGTTGGTAGGGTTTATGTGTAGTAGACCTTACAAATCCTTTTGGGGAAATTCGGTTTCAGCTTCACCCAGCTGATGGCTGCTCAGATGGTTGTTTTGAGCCCTCGTGGAGCAGTGAGGGATTATTAGTGTTTTGCTCATGGACACATCGACACATAGCTGGGGCCAGGACCTGGCAGTAACTTTATTCTGCCTTTTGGCCAGTTCACTGTTCACACTTGAAAAAAAGAACTTTTGTGTCTTTTTACTTACTTTAGTGTATTTTTACTGGCTAAATAAAGGTTTAGCGGATTATTTGTATTTAGTCCATACTTATTTTCAATAAAGTGTTTTAATCCCGTCTGTGGTTGATTCTGTCGGAAGTTCCCAATGGGCGTCAGTGACGGAGCGCTTCCGGTGAAGGCCGGAATTACACTCAATGTAAATAGGAAGTAAACGAGGCGTTCGGCCACAGACGGGATTAAAACACTTCTTTATTTAAGAATATAGACTAATACATTGCACAAATACTCCGGACACCTAGCTAACATTTGGGGCAAGCGGTTAAGCACCTTGTATTTAGCACTCGTACATGTTTGAAGAAATACAAGCTTTAAAAAGTCAGACTCGATAAAATACATCTACGATAATAGTCTTGATCTAAGGCTATGGTAGACCTACCAGAGAAGCCTAGGCTAGAGCCGATGCATCAGCCTCAGATTTCCGGATTAAAAAATCCTGTGCCTCCTCCTCAATCCGGTTTTTTTTTTTTTTTTTTCTTGGGATCCGTATTGCTGTTTGGCATAAAACGCTCGCCCCAAAACACAGTCGCCCGGGGGCAAATCCGGCGGTATTCACCTGGTATTCCTAAACGTAACCTCATTGAACTATGCCTAAACAACCTAACTTTATTCCCAATCTTAACGTCAGTCAAACTATGCCTAACCCTAAACGTATTTCTAACCTTATCCTCCTCAGTAAAACAAATACAAGAATACCAGAACCGCTGGTCCGCGAAAGAAAATGGGGGCGAGCGTGTTTTGGGGTGAGTCTTTCGGTTACACTACACAGTACCACTGCCCTAAAAGTGCATTAATAAGTGCACGTCCTGAACGGGTTCTGCTATATGGAGAGAGAAAAAACAACAACTATATCTCAGATATTGCCTCGATCGTGTTTATCTAAGCTTTGCTTGAAACTGTTTACATTCTCAGGCTCAAACCAGAAGTGTATTCAGTAAAAGAACACCCTCAGGCCGGATCTGCTGACGTGTCGGCTTCATCTCAGTCAGTGCTCATGCTCAAGCAGCCGAACCTAGCCAGGCAACACAACTGCCAGCATGGCAGCAAAGAAGGACTTTTACCGAAAAGGCCTTATATTAATACTATTTAGTCTTATTTCAGCTGCAGCTTTGGAGAGACGGTTCTCTGAACTTAAAAGATGTGCCGATGAGGAGTGTAGCAGTAAGTATGTTTTATTGGCTCATCATCATCGTTCAGTGATGCTTTGCTCCTGCCAGCCTGTGTGTGACGAGATATTGGACTGTAATACAAGCTGTAAACTGCGTTATCTTTGACCTGTTGACCCGTTCGTTTGTAAACTAAAGTGGATAACAACCTCGCAGGGTTGTTGCACTGTTGTGTATATTATGTCACCTGAAAATCCCGTCGAGATAGCGTTAGCCACCATTAGCAGCTAATATTAGTTACGCCGGGGCCGGTTTGGCGAAATTCACAACAAACCCCTCTGACTGCACCTCAATGGATCAGTAGCATTTATTTACAGTGTTTGCATGTTACGCGTATTATATATATAATATCGTGTCGTTATATTTGAATGTTTCATACTGGATCAGCTGCAGTTTGCTTGGTTCGATGTTTGTAAATGGCTTTTATACTGTAGATAACTTTTCAACGGAAAGCAATCGTCCCCAGCTGTGACCCTGTGACCCCCCCGTCGGATGGGGGAGGTGGGTCACTGATGGGGCTAGTCGTCCCCTAGCTCCCTAGTCCTGATCTTAGTTTACATATTAGCAGTTTAATATATCATAGTGTTACATCACATGCATGTATTTTCTACCTACCAGAATAGGTCTAAAACTCTACATTATTACACACACCCAGCCGGGCCAGCCCACCATGATCACAATCACAATCTTGTGTTTCGACCAGTGTAATAGATAACACGTAAGGTAAACGATCTAGTCAGGCTTAGTGTCATGCATAGTTAGTCACCCCCCAAAGGCCCATTCTGAGAATTAGTTTTCAGGCAGATATAAATATTTAAAATGAACTAGAAATGAGCATATTAAGCTAATATTTCTAAATGTACTCCATAGGAAGTGTGCGGCAACAGATCCTGCCACAACTAGTAGGGGGATCTGTTTTTGATTGATTGAATTTGATTGAATATTTTATTAGGCAAAACATGTAAAACAGCACAGTTACATTTAAAATACTTTGTCTAAAAGGTCCGTTCATAAAAGTCCTTGCGGTCTTGTTTCCAATGTTAATCTGTTGTTGTTTTTCTATCCACACAATGTTCACGCCTTTAAAAAAAAAAAGTTGTTTACCCCTTAGGCCTACCTGTTTACATTCCTCAAAGGAGATTGTTTTGTAGCTGCAGGGAGCAAGGACGTTCATAATCAAATGGGTATATCGGGTACTGATGCTGTAGAGGGACAACAAAGCCTAAAATGTAGTACAGGGATGATTTTACAATTTATCGGTTTGTGATAAAGGTAAAATCATTTGCCCATCATTCACAATTTGACAAAATGTTGAGTGTAGAATGGTTGCTGCTAGATTCTTGAATTTCTTTTCATAAGCTGTATGAAAAAAATGAAAATTTAGTAAGGCTTGCCTCTTAACCAAAATGGTTATGTTTTGTATTCACAGTGCTCCTATGTAGAGGGAAAGCTGTGAGTGATTTCTCAGGACCAGACTGTCGGTTTCTGTCCTTCAAGAAATCAGAAACTATCTATGTATACTACAAACTATCAGGCAGAAGGACAGACATATGGGCGGGGAGTGTAAGTTGACTATCTTTACTTTTAACTTTATTGGAAGCAATATACTATAGCTACATGCTTATAATGTTTCATATAATGTCTCCTTATTTCTGTCAATAGGTTGGTAGTCATTTTGGCTATTTCCCTAAGGACTTTCTTGCAGTAAATCATATATATACCAAAAAAGAATTGGAGGCCCCAGCTCAGGTATGAGAACACATTCATTTTATTAACACAATGAATTAGCTTTAACACTATTTGAATTATATAGTCCTTAAATTCAACAAGCTCTGTGGTTGTTTTCTTATCTGTTGTGTTGCAATAAAGTGCAATATACTTGTGTTCTTTTTTCAGGAAACAGATTTTGTCTGTTTTGACACCGGATATGATAGGTTTGACAACTATGATATTGATTCATTGCTGGGGACCTCTATGCCGATGGGGCATATTAATGTAAATAATGGCACATCTGACCAAAGAAAACCATCACTGGTTACAGAAGAAGAAAAAGAGATATCTGGAGAAGAAGTAAAGGGTACTGAAAACATGGATGACAATAACGATGATGCTCAGGATCTTGATGTAGTTCCAAGTGATGAAAGTGCACCTTTGCCTAAGCAAGATATAATGACGGAATCACCCAATAAAGAGTTAGAGGAGTCTGGTGCGAGAACTGTGTCTGGGGTGACTGAGAGTGTCATAGAGGACATGGAGCAAGAGCAGTCTACCACAGAAGACGATGTTTTGAAAAAAGAAGCCAAAGATGAGCCAACAAACACTGAGCTCAAATCTTTGCCCGGAGATGATACTACTGCATTAGAAAAAAGACCTGTCCCCGTTTCTGAAGGGAAACCTATCCCTGAGTTAGAAACCACTCTTGGAACAACCTTTGATGCTGTGACAACTGACGACGAAGACACTTGGAAGGTCACGGCAAATGATATTGTTGATGATTTTGATTCAAAACTTGTATCTGACTCTGTTTCTGAAGGAAAGCCCATCCCTGAGTTAAAAACTACACTTGGAACAACATTCGATGCCGTCACAACTGACGATGAAGACACTTGGAAGGTCACACCATATGAAGAGGAAGAAAGTGAAGAATTGGCAGATGGTTATGAAGATTCCAGTGATACTGAAAAGGGAACTCCATTACTGGCAGCAGACGCTCCTGAATCTGAACATCCAGCGAAGGAGGAAAGTCCAACAGTACGTGATGATGATGATCAACAGACTTCAGAGAAGAAAAAAGCAGAGAAGAAGAATGTGTGGACATCACTAGGGGATAAAGTTTTTGCACTTGTCACTGGTGGAGAAACGACGGCACACATTTCAAGTTCAGAGGAAGATGAGGATGATGAAGATGAGGAAGAAAGTGCCCCCAAACCCCCTCCTAACTCTGAAAAGGCAAAGCAAGATGACATCCAACTGCTGTCAGCAGAACCACTGAAAGAGTCTGAAGATCTCCTCACCTCTAATCCTGAAAACACTGTGGAGATGGAAACCAACGATGATTCTGAGCAATCGTTATATGATGAGGAGGAGGGTGAAGTTGCGGAGGAGGAAGAGGAGGATGAAGTTGGGGAGGAAGAAGAAGTTGCAGAGCATGAAAATGAACAAGATGAAACCACGCTTCCCACTGATGAGCAGCAGGCCTCCCACAAAAACATGGAGGAGAGCACTACAGCAGAGAATCCTTTGTCAACAGGACACGACTCAGTGGAACCCCACCCTCACAAACCACAAAGTGAGACACTACTCAGACCCACTAAGGTGGAGGAGGAAGGGGAGGCAGAAGTGGGGCTGGAGATTGAGATGCCAGAGGTCCAAGCCGATGTAGATATACAGGACAATAACACTTCTAAGCATCACCGTGAGGATCTCAGCACTGAATTAGAAGACGAGAACACAGAAGAAGACATTGTAGTTGCAGAGGAGGACACAGAAGAAGACATTGTAGTTGCAGAGGAGGACACAGAAGAAGACATCGTAGTTGCAGAGGAGGAAACAAAGGAGCCAGAAGATGATCACAAAGAGGAGTATCTATCTGACCAATATCAAGAACATAATGCAATAGATTTAGAAAAGAATAAGCATGAGCGCATTCACCCAGAATTATCAGAGGAAGCAGGCATTCCTACTGAGGAAGTTGAGGTGGAGCAGGGGGGTGAGAAGGAAGGACTCCTTGAAGATGAAAATGCAATTTCCTCCACACAGTCACACCCATCACGGCCAGAAGATGCTGAACCACTGCTTGAATCAAGTCTGCCTGCTCCGACAACCTCAGAGCCAGAATACAGTGACGATGTTCTGAGACTGACTCTGCTACGAAACCACTTCAACGAGGAGTATATGGAGCGCTTCCAAAAGATATTGGGTCTCAAGAACCTCTTCAGGGTGGAGGCTATGTTCTCTGACCTGGACTTGGAGCTCCAGGCTACCCGTCAGTCACATACGGGCACCTTGGACGACAGTGAAAAGGCACTTGAGGCCATATTGGAAGCCTCTGAGAACCCGATCCTGGATGAGATTGAAAAGATGCTAGACGGCAGGGACTTGAAGAGTGACTCGCAGCAAAAGGAAACAAGCGCGTTTGATGAGGAATCTCAAATACTGGATGATTTCCAGGAGCTTGCATTCAGCCTACGACAGAAATATTCAGTGGCTAGTGACAGCACACCGCTGTCAACAGACACAGCATCACATCTCGATAAAGGTTGTTATTTTTCTATTGTTTAATATTTTAAATGTAGTTTGAAATATTTTCCTGGCTGGTAGGAAGACTTGGCAAGACATGATCCATTGAATGAACCAATGTTAATATTTATGAACTAAACATAAAGATCAATAACAATATATGATATAAGGATAAAGCAGAAATTGCGAGAAAGTCATGTCCCTTATTAACTTTTTAATCCTGTGTTTTTCAACAGATAAACGCATACCAAATATTGAGGAAAGTGAGACGCTCCCTCATACAGAAGAAACACACGACAACCACACAGAGGCCGAGAGGGATGACGGCCTCACTGCACCAGAGGTGGAGGAAAGGCTGCCAGAGAAGGAAGATGAGCAGGTCATTTTGACCGAAGCACACAGAGGGTCGGATATTGCTGTAAAGAAAGATGGAGGTCACTTTAATAAAAACAAAGACAATCAGCCAACCTTCGATCCAGCAGAGGAAATGCAGAAGGTTCCACAAACAATCCTGGAAAAGCCATTTGACATTGGCCTAGGTGTTGAGATGGAACACTCAACCTCAGGTTGGCAGTTTAGAGGCTTCGTAAAACATAGCCCTATTGTCGCTATTATATCGTCGCTGTCAGGCTGAAACCTTGTATGTCCAAAACGGTTACTTTTCAGGAAATGGGGAAAAAATTACCTGTGTTCCAATGGATCCAATGTTATTATTTGGTCACAATATTTTGTTAATACTTTGCATTGGTTCAATATTTATAAAAACCAGGGATACTTTTAAAATGTTTCTAAAATTAAAAATATAAAAAGAAAGCAGCAAATCTAAGCTCACAATGTGTTGTAGATTGGCCGTTTTAGTTACTTTTGTGTGACACTTGTACGACAAATTGGGGCATTAATGTTTGTATGGAGATATAAAAAGTTGAAATATAGAGATACAAGGTTTCAGCCCAACAACAGCATCGATATGTAGTTTTCACTTCTGTCAAAGCAGTCTTAAAAAGTTAATTCTTCCTTTTAGAAGGTTACAAGTTTTTGTTTCCTTTATTATTATTATTATTATTATTATTATTATTATTGTCATAATATAACACACAAAAAAGTGTATCAATCAAACCCCAAATTCAGCCTGGCCGGAATGAATTGTTCCCTTTCCATATTTATCAAATTGTTTCAATTCAAATAATGTGGGAAATGGCTGATATTGCTTCTAACTATATGTGGTGTGAAATGTGCTTGTTTTCTAACTTCAGGATCTGTGGACTCAATCGAACCTGTTTCTGACTTTTACGAGGAAGAGGAATTGGGGTTTATGTCAAAAGGATTTTTGTATGCGGGCTGTGTCCTTGATTTGATCAAGACAAAAATTGGAGAGTGGGTCATTCTGGTAAGTCTTAAGACCATGCTATTAATAGTCATGTAACCTTAATCCTTTTGGATGCCTGTTTAGTGCACGTTAAGAGTTGTGCTTAAAATGCAGCACATCTAAATGTCAGAATGGAAAATGCCAGCAGCATTTACGTTTTTCATTCTGCAATCTAGATCTGCTGTTCTAGATTGCACCTTAATTGTTGTGGTACAGCATTAGGAAAAATTGTATTGCCTGTTGCAGCCAGGAGCCTGCAACAAGAACTTTTACACTGAATATAACAATCAAATATCTTAATGATAAACAGCCTCTATCCAAAGTGACAAAAAACTTAGTAGAGGCTGCTTAAACTATATTCCTATGATTGACTTTAGAGTTGGAATCTTTACAGTTTTCATCTTATGTTCTTGAGGATATTTCAAGAAATAGTTACACAGGCAGGCAATCAATCATATCCTACAAATTATGCCTTTTCATCAAAATATTCAAACTAACAATGTTTTTGTGACTATCTTGTACATAGTTTCACGGCATTGTTTAGCTATATACTTGTAGGTCATTATGCAACAACCAAAAAAATCAACTAACAGGGTAACATTCATTCTTGAGATACCCAGCTCTTTGCAAATTAATGTTTGGCATCTTTAATCTTTTTTGATCGATTCGAGACTGATCTATTTATCTTGAATGCACTTGATACTTAACCTCGGTCCCAGCCTCACTTATCTGCGAAAAGAAGATGCTTGATACTCCCCAAAGATACTCCCCTTTCTGTTGCATATGGTACTTGTAAGTCATAATCACATGTAACAAGGCACATTGGCATGTGAACGATTAATGTCTAATTTAAAAGAATGTCACATCCAGCTTGAGGACGTGTACTCTGATATCAGAGCCCCGGTTGGTGTATTTTAACTGTTAAACTATAAGAATTAAGTTAAAACCTGGATTATTTATGACCGCTTCATGGGAGAAATTAGTGGACCTGCCTGCCTTACATAGAGGCGAAAAACTACTCTATGCATGTTCTGTTGACGTGTTTCTACCAGTGTTGCCATGTCGGCTTATTATAAGCGACTTTGGGCTTGTTTTCCTGTAAAGTTGCTTGTAAATATTGGTGGTTGCGTTTTTTTGGGCTTGTTTGTAAAGTGTAGTTGCTTATTTGGGCTTACTAATGTTGTTTAAACCAGCGTTTTTCAAACATGTTCATGTCAAGAACGAACCCCCAAATTAATATGTATTTGTCTGCGGACCCCCATCTGATAACATTGTATACCATATATACAAGATTTGTGTTGTTAAAACGTCAAATTGTTTTAAAGATTTTTTTGAAAATGGCTTGCGACGCGTTGTGAGCTTGTAGATCTGCTATTTTCAAATGGCCAACGTATTATGTTTAAAGGGTGAAGGGCTCGCTTCTTTTGGTCTTGTTTTCATATACCTGGTTGCTTGTTTCTCTCTCAAAACCTGACAACACTAGTTTCTACCCTGCGGTGTTGTAGATTGAAGTTCACCCATTGACTAACGGTAGCGGCGACGCCGGCGAGCTGTTAGTCTGCTGGATGGGCCTGAGCCAGGGAAATAACTACTATATCCACTACTAACGTCGTTAGTTAACCTGCGTACTGAACCTTTACTTGCTAATAGTAACAAAGCCGGCCAAGGCTCTACTCAAGCTCTATTGTTGATTGTGAACGGGGTCGACTTAAGTTAAGCCATACTACAACCTTAGTAATGATTGCTTAATCGTTTGCAATCTAACGTCTTTTTTGTATTTCCCTCTCGTTGACGGGGCTGTTGGACAGCTTCTATTTTGTTGAACGTCTCTCTGGATAACGTTAAGACTCGGTAGTTAAAGTGTTAGCCAACCATCTGTCAAACTAGCATCGCTATAGGTCCGTTCTTGTTTATTTTATGTGCTGCGATTTGTCATGGACAGCGATACGTTCCCTCGACCTGCTATGATGGACTCTGATCAGCTGTACATGTTTTTTCTAAGGGAGATGCAGTATGTAAGTAGAACATGAGTCTGTTGTCTTCTCTTGACAGCTTGAGCTGTTGAGTTGCTAAAGCTAATCTGGCCTCCTCATTAGCATAATGGAGGAAGCTGTGTTGTTGATGTGAGTTTCATTCACCAGGCTTTTTAAGGTTTGGGTTCAAGATGTATTGTATTTGTCCCCAATTGACAATTTAGTTTGCAACAGCAGTAATAGTACAAAGTGAATACATACAGTGAGTATATGCATACAATCTAGACATAAATACATACTTGCATAATCACTGGTACATAGTTAAAGCCAACTTCACTGTTGTCAATGTTACTTGTCACCAGAACAAATTATGTGGTGCACCATCTCACATCCACAGAAATGCACTGCCCCGTTGAGTTTAACAAGCCAATCGCTGATGGAATAAAAGACCCCCTGTATCATTGGTGTCAACTCAAGGGTGGTGAAATCTCCACATGAGGGGAGCAAAATAAACTCTCCTTGTTAAAGGGCAAGACCACTTTGGTAGAGGTTTGGGTTGTGTATTTACCTTGCCATGATGTAACTCCAAAGGTGGACAAGAAATCAAAAATAATTGCTCCATTGATTAGAAATCGATAATTCTAAATTTGCTCCTCATTGACTTACATTGTACGGTAAAACAGCTCTCAAAGTCACTCTATAAGCACATAAACGAACACGAACAAAGCTGATTCAGACAATATAGAACATCACCAAACCCAGTACTGTTTATTTTTTAAATAAAAATGTTAACTTCCTGCTGATTTTACTATTTGAAGATCCGGATCCGCGAATCCAGTCCAGGTTTTCTTCTTAATAAAAATAGCAAAATCAACAGGAAGTTAACATTTTTATAATAAAAAAAAAACAGTACTGGGTTTGGTGATGTTCTATATTGTCTGAATCAACTTTGTTTGCGTTTGTTTATGTGCTAAAAGAGTGACTTTGAGAGCTGTTTTACCGTACAATGTAAGTCAATGAGGAGCATATTTTGAATTATCAATTTCTAATCAATGGAGCAATTATTTTTGATTTCTTGTCCACCTTTGGAGTTACATCATGGCAAGGTAAATACACATCCCCATATCTTAACCTTAATTCTTATATTTGAGTGTACTAATTAGTACTAAAAAATAATAACATTAAACTCCAAGTTTTATTCTTCAAATTCTTATTTGTGATGATCAGTGTCCTTTAGTTGTAAATGTAATACTTTTTCTTCTATCGATATAAATATCTATACAAGTTCTTCAGTGTAATGCACCAAACCTCATGAGACAACTTCTTTGTATGTGCAAACATTGTTGGCTATAACACTTTTGTGTTTTTCCACTTTCCACGTTTGTTTTTGTAATCCTGACCACATCGCACAATAACGTCTGTATTTGTGTCCTCAGGTGATTTCCCGTCTACCAGAAGAATGGAAGCCGGGGGAAAGCTTGTATGGATGCCCATGGCAAGCAGTCGTCATCACAGCATTGGTTGGAGTGATCAGCTTCACGCTTTTCTTCTGGAAGACAGTGTTGGCTGTAAGCATTGTTTTATCATGGTCTAACACTATTGTAGAAACCGTTTATGTATGAAATTATAACTGATAGAACCAAACGTAATACATTTAGTACAGTATAGCATTCTTCGCCTGAAACTATATTGCACGCAGCAGTCTGTAAAATATGCCAAGGCTAACGTGGGAAAGCTAACAAGCTTTCTTTTCCTATTGTGACTTCTGCTGTGACTCTGGTTGAACTAGCCTTTTTTAAATCATGTTGATAAATAAAAACAGTTTGTGATTATTTAATGTGATTCATCTGTCTGCTCTTTAGGTGAAGAAGCGTGAATACCTTGGTAAGTTTTCACCTTCTTCCTAGTTCCTTTTTAATAATTACGTATGTGAAGAAAATCTATTTCTATCCATGAATAACTGTAGAAATGTCAACTAATTGTTGCCGGTGTTTGGTATGTTATAAGTGGATGAAAAGGGGCTCAATGACCGAATCAACTCCCTCAAAAAAGAAAAGGATGGTGCCTTCTCAAAGATTTCAGACCTCCAGAAGCAGGTAGGTTACAAATTTGATCAGTCTTACATCTATGCATCAGTTATGTCCTGCAATGAATGTAATGGTTTCTCTTTTCTTAGACTGAAGAACTGAAAGAAAAGCAAAAGATGTCGGCGGTAACGAACAGCAGTGCCCTGCAAAGGAACCAAGAGCTGGAGGTGAGCACAGAGAAAAATATATTGATCTATTTTTGTTCTGTGTTAATATTGGATGTGCACACTTGATTTCTTGGAGCGTTTAGCACGGCCTTTCATTATCTTCATACTTATCTATATAGGGCATGGTTCTGCAGGCCAAAACACGAAATGATCAGATCGCTGGAGAAAGGAACAAATATGCAAGGCTTCTTGAAGAAGAGAGGGCAAATTCTCTGAATAATGAGAGCCGGGTGAGTTTTAATTCCTTTGATGTATCTAAACGTTGCAGATGTGTGTGTGTGTGTGTGTGTGTGTGTGTGTGTGTGTATATATATATATATATATATATATATATATATATATATATAAAAAATAAATAGCTGCGTTTGTTTATTCTCTATAGGTGAATGAGTGAGCTCTTGATAGAAGGACTAACACTATAGACGTTAGATAATTAAGCACAAAGATACAAGAGAGGGAGTGCTTTATCATGGTTATTGGCACGGCTGTGCTGCGGCACAACGCAAAGCGATGTGCTTTCACCCTGAACAGCTGTTGCAATAACTACGATAAAGCACAACCTCAAATATATTATTGCTTTTATTCACGTTCACGTTATATGTTGTTCAATCTGGTGATCCACTTCTTTTTAGAAGTATATACTGTGTATATATATATGGGTTATTAGTGTTTAATTTCTATTAAAAAAAAAATCCCTCCGAAATAGTTACCCATCATTTACTGTTGCTATAGGCAACTTAGCGCCTGGCGATCTAGCCAACAACCGGTGATTTACCCGTTGGTGTATTATGGTTTTTGGCACGACTCCGTATATGCTATTGGAACCAGCTGTTGTATACATTATTTATGTTAAATGATCTGTGTATATATGTTATATTGTCCTCTTAGCCTCATGATGTTGTTTGCTGAATTATTTCAGATTGAAAAATTGGAGAAGTCAAATGGAAAGTTGCAGCTCAGTAGAAAGAAGACTCAGGAAGCACTCGCTAAGGTAGATGTTACGCCCAACTTGCACAATGTTTATAAATTCTCAATACACACATTTTGCATTATTGTTTCAGTATCTCTTAATGATATCCTGATTATTTATCCCATAGATCACTATTCTCCTGGATGAGGCCAAGATTCGTGAAGAAGCCCGGACCGTTCAACACAAATGCCTTGAGCGGGATCACACTGCAATAAAAGAAGAGAACAAAACGGTAAGGCGGACACAATATTGTTTGAGCATTTTGTTGGTAAGGTCCACTTCTTGACAGAAGTCTAATGTGGTGTTTTTTTTAGGAACTACGATTTGGCAAACTAAAGATTTTCGCTTAAAATCCATAAAGCAGAGTTCAATCTACAGTCCAAAGGGCAGCTTTTCTGCAGACAAATGACTTTGATTGCAACTGAAATGTAACGCAGCTACACTGCCAAATTTAGTTTGTAGTAGCTGAAATCAGAGAAACGGCATCTATGGACCACAATGGAAACGAGCTCCGCCTTTGTTGTTTAATCCATTTTGGTGCTTTTAATTGGTGATACTGTGCTTTTAATTGTTGCCAATAAAGTATTCTATTCTATCTACTAAAAGTTGAGAGAGTTATTCTCTCAGGGCTGGATTAAATGCAACATTGACACAATTCTTGTATCTCTGCAAGAGTAATTGCAAGATTGAAGGTTAATTGAAGTGGGATAACACTTTCATCAAACCTTAAAGCAGTGTTTCTCAAATGAGGGTACGTGTACCCCTATGGGTTTCTCCGGAACTACAGGGGGTACGTGAGAGAAAGTGGAAACATTTATTGTTCTGTTAAGTTTAATGATAAAACAGACAAACTATGTGTGAACCTGCTGATCTGTAAAGTGTTAAACCAAATTTAAAAATAATTAAAACTTGACTAGCTCAACTGTTCTTAAATAGAAAGCAATACATATTATTTGACATGTCTTGTTACAGATTTGTATGTTGATCTGAGTACTGGATTCAGAAATCAGGGAAAGGGTACTGAAGCGAAAAAGGTTTTAGAACAACTGCCTTAAAAGCACCCCCTGATTTCACTGTTTCTTACAGCTCAAGGCTACTATTAAAGGATGGGAGGTCAAGCACAAGGAGCTGAGTGAGCAGATCAAGGTTTACCAGAAGTCTCAGAAAGAACTGGAGGACTCTGTGGTTCTTAAAGATCACAATGTGGAGGTAAGAAGTGTTTTGGGTTTTCTTTTTAGTTCGCAGTGAGTGTATATATTTTTGCATGTAAGGGTTGCTTCATGTCACCATATCACACTTGTTCCATTGCAGGTGCTGTCTGATCTGTTGGCTGACCTAGATGCCTGTGATTTGCAAAAAAGTGACAAAGTTTTACCCAATGGTGAAGTAGCCATTGGTAAGTTGAGCCTATATTTAAAAGCCATAGGAAATTCACAGGAATGGGCCAAGTAGATGAGCAATTACTAAATTGAGTATCACTGTTATTTTACAGACAAGAAGACTTCCATAAAGAACAGGATTAAACAGATGATGGATGTGTCTCGAGTGAGTTGCAAATCAAATGTCTAAAGCTCCCCTTTGCATGTGAAAATACAAAGTATCATCTTTGTCCTTGAGTTGAGTTTTGGGCTCTAATAATGAGTCACTCACTACTGGTTTGTTCCCAGATCCAGACCACTCTAACAGTGGTAGAAGAGGAGCGAGACAGATTCATGACCAAGCTGCTAAATGAGGAAAAATCTAGAAACACAATGGAAGGTATGATCACATTGGTGCTCATGCAAATGAGCACAACATTACTTTGCTGTCAGGTGGAAACCTTGTATGTCCAAAACGGTTGTTGTTAAGAAGCCTCTCTTAATCACACAATTGTATTTTGTTATATAGAACAACACCAGGAGCTTGAGCATGCCATCGGAGCCCTTAAGAGTGAGAAGAGCCACATTGAAAATCAATACAAGATCCTCCAGCAGAAAAATGAAATCATGACTGAGATGTACCAACAGAAGGAGAATGCCTTGCAGCAGTAAGTGGCTTAAAAATGTTTTTTTTAAAGTCCCAACTCAAAGATACACAAAATGCACACAGTCCCTGCATGTCATTGTAAAGTGGTTGTCCTTTCCCACACATTGTGTTATTGTTGCTGTTAAGAATAATCCTCAGCTACAATGCAAACATTATCGAACCTAGTGAAGATTGGATCAACTGACAAAGCAAGATGTTTAACCACATAACCCTCTATACTTAGTAAACTAGACCTGAGTTGACTCTGTACTACTGTCATGATCATGACATTTAATTGTCATACAAACCCTCAAAGTGGTCAAACTGTTTCTGTGGCCTCATAGGAGACTGACCAAAGAGGAGCTGGACCGTCGTAGCAAGGAGTCTATGCTGTCTGAGGTGGGCGGTAAGGCTGTGGAGGCTGAGGAGCAGGTCCGAGTCTTAAGACAACGCATCGGTGAAATGGAGGAGCAGATGAAGAAGACAGAGGGGGTGTATAAGGAGCAGGTCGGAGCATTTTGAGTTATTTTGTTTTAATTGGTCGAAGTTGGCTTAATGCTGTTAACCTTGAGGCTCGCTCATACTTAAATTATCCGTAATGAAATGGTGTATTTTATACTTCAGTCACAAATACATCCTTTTTTTCGTATAAGCATACATTACGCTTCATATCCTGACTGATGTTAATATCTTTGTTTCCTTTTTTTTTGTAGATAAAAGAGCAGGAAAACAAAACTCATTCAAATTGGGTATGTTGTGCATACCGAAAAATAAGCTTAATGCTTGTACCACATTCGATTCCTAATTGAGGTCATATATAAATGATGATATGTCTCTTCCAGGTGAATGCGCGAAACGCAGAGCGAGCTCTGAATCAAGAGAAGCTTGAAACATCCAAGATGCGTGAAAAGTGAGTGCACTAGGTGCCTGTAGTGAAGGAACATAATGGTGTTTCGGCCATATGAACGAATATTTCATTGCTGTCAGGCAGAAACTTGTATCTCCATATTATGTTTTTTCGTAAGTTGATGCCCTACTTCATCATACTTGTAGATCGGCTATTTTCACCATTTTAAAATGTTTTTACACTAATAGTAAGAAGAACGGTTTTGGACATACAAGGTTTCCACCCGACAGCAAAAAAATCCTACAGCTACTGTTGGGTCTTAATAATAACGGGGATATGTTATGTACTCCTGTCCAGATTGGCTGTGCTCACCTCCCAGCTGAATGAGCGCCGTGCTCCTCTCTTCCGGCCCAACTCTGGACAGAACACAGGACCCCGTCAAGGTAACATCAGTCTCCACATTCTACATGATATTATGTGCCTATGGGGACAGCTACCCATCCTGTAGACTAGAGCATTTAGCTATGGATCGCACTGTGGTCCACTCAACACCTGGCCATAAACAACCATGGTGTTAAGATACCATTTAGCAGTGTTTAATTTAGGTACAACTGGCAAACTGGCATCAAAATGTATCCACAGTACATGATTTGATTTTGTGCTTCCTTCCATGTCAAATGCATATTGTAGTTCTCCACGTTAATAAAATGTTCTCTTTCTATGTGCCTAAGGAGAGACTAAATTCCCCATTTTAGCTTTTCCTCTGCTCATATTGGGTGCACTTGGGAACACCCAGTCACTTGAAGGGGTGGAGAACAGCAAAGGTTGCAGTAATGTTGCAGTAATCATGTGTCCAAGTCTGTGCAATGGCAAAACCTCTGCTTAGCTGTTTGTTTGGTCCTCCGCCATGACCTATTGTTTTTATTGAGAAGGCTAGTGATTCAGAGCCTTTATCACCAGGAACCCATTAGAGCTCGAGAGCAACCTCCACCCAGCTGGTCTGTCAGTGCCTGCCTGGGACCCCTTAAACAAGTTCACCCATCAACAGCCAACACAGAATGATGTTGGACTGTACTGCAACCCATAGAGGGCAGTGTTGCCTTTTATTGCAGTGAACACCAAATTGGGACCAACGTCAATTTCCAGCATTAACACATTAAGACCTGGAACTGTGCCATTTTTAGATTTGAGCTAAAAAGCATTATTTTACACTTTGGGCTATTCAAAAATAGCGGTGCCGCGCTACGAGCTTGTAGATCTGCTATTTTTGAAAAATCGTGAATGTGTGCAAATCTTTGAATATATATATTTTTAAAGCGAACATTTTTTACTCAAATTGTTGCTTCTGGGGGATCCCTGGAACAAAATATTTTGATGGGGGTCCGCGGCCAAATACATATAATTTTGGGGGTCCTTGACATGAAAAGATTGAGCACCACTGATATAGAAACATACGTTTTTCAGAAAACTGTTGGGATTTAGGAGACATGTAGAATCAGCTTCAGGTCTTAATGGGTTAATGAAGTGACCCTATACATAATTTACTAACAAAAAAAAGTGGTGTAAGTGTTAGGTTTCTCTTTAATTGTAGGCTGCTAATTTGCCAGCTGTTTCTTGATAAAATGGCTGGTTTGATCAAAACAGGTGATTCGTACGGGCCCTCGCCTGTGAGCGGGGGTGCCCCATCCCCCCCTCCAATGATTGAAGGACCTCGGCGTCCCCCTTCTGCTCCTGTAGGGAGGAAGATTGATCCGTATGGTGAGTCCCAGTGGACAACTTTCCTCCACTGATTTCGCAGAGCCATTTCACACCAGCCTTTTCTTCAACCTTCCCGCGCCCAAATCTCGCTCCTCTTGCATGTGTCATTTTATCATGATCCCTTTTAGCTTCTTTCACAGCCTTCATTTACTTCCCTATGCTTTTTTCCCCCTCATCCTGACTCTCCCTTGTGTTTTCCTTCCTCAATTCTGCATTTCCTGCTGCTATTGGTGTCTTCCTCTTCAGTAAAATCCTGATCCTGAGTCTGTTTCTTTTTGTTGGAACATCAGACTGGTTCACCTGTTGCTTTTCCAGAATGTTTCCCTCTTTTGATTGTTCTCCCCTTGGAATAGATCTAACCAGCTTTTCCTTCCATAGCCTTTCCTCTCTGTTCTTTGTTTTGCATGATGATGATGTGTTCATTAGCAACAGCATCAAAACAGTGTCATAGGAACTGGCCTGTGCATTATGTAAATAGTTCTGATGAAGAAAATAAGCAGAACAATGTGTAATGTGTTTTTATTTATTTTTTCTTCCAAAGAAACGTTTGCTGTCTTTGTTCTGGACCTTGATGCTTTTACATTATTAGTTATAGTTCTGAAACCCAGAAGCAAGTTAGCAGTTAGTTCCCTTATCATGTTTCCAATGCTCCGTACCACTGAGTTTTGGATTTATGCAGAAAATAATGTACATATTTCAACTTGTGTTTTAAAAAAAAGAACTTTTTTCGTCTGCCCCTGTAGGTCCACGACCTCCATCAGACCCTCACGGTCGTTACCTTGACAACAAACTCACCTCTGGGATTGGTATGACTATTTATCTACAGTATCTATCCATCCATCTATCCACCCATCCATGGCTTGGAACCTTTGCTTTTCTCACCAGGTCTTAACTGTGTGCTGTTTTCTTCTCTTCTAGACATGATGGCCCCACGTACCTCATCGCCTGCCAACATGGACACCTCTGTAAGTCTCTCGTTAATCAGACTCTTAAATGGTTAAAAACCCGTAGCCTCTCTCGTTCCACGTGTAAGCCTAGAACTCCTGTCTTCATGTTACTTGTCTTCATGATCCATGTGTGTGTCCTTGCTCAGACTCCACCGATAGATTCAGAGACACAGGCTGAGGCCTCCACTGAGAGTCCAGAGCCAGTGAGTATAGAGTGGCCAGAGGGTTACGGTGCCCGGCCTAGGTGTGAGGGCCTTCTTCCCTAAAGCCGCATGTAGACTTTGGGAGTGATCCATGACTGTTTGCTTTACTGTGTTGAGTAAACGTGATGATAGGGCTGGGCGATGACTTCAAATCAATATCACGATTATTTCAATATTTTGCCTCCATTATGATAAATGAACGATACATTTAAAAAATAAAAGTGCAAATAGCAGATCTACAAGCTCTGCTATTTTAGTACGCCACAATAAAGTATAATGTGTTACGACCCTTTGTCTAGGGTAAAGGAGTAACACTGTGTTAAGTGGTCAATCAATTAATCGATTATAAAATATCTATTAGAATTATTTTTTTTCATGGCGATTCTTTGATGCAGTATATAAGAGGAAAAACATGATAAAAAAAAACTAAACGTTGCTTCTCAATCAATTGGTTCTAAATATCTGTTTCAATATATTTCCAGTTAGTTGCCCAGCCCTGATGTACAGTTTTGACCTGCTCTCACAGCACTGAATGAAGGGGTGACTGTGTGTGTAATGTCTGGACTCCAGCATCACATTGTGGATGGAAATACTCACCTCTTTGAAATTGTGATGTCAGTGGTATTTGTGACGGTTGTCCTGTTTTCTGGTCCGTAAAATCACAGTGTTTGGTTAATGGTCACATGATTGATTGTTGGCTCGCTGTACGTTTGGTTTGGGTGAAAATACAGTGTTTTTCTTTGATCACTACTTGGCTTAATGCATCTGAAGTTGCTTGAAGAGGAATATTAAATTAAATTTCACTAGTAACTAACAGCATATGAGCTATGTCAGAAACGTTGCTCTCCCTGACTGTTACCTTTTGTCTTCTTCTCTGTTGCTCAGGGCCCTGGATCCTTCATAGCCTCTCCAATCCGGGACTCGCCTGCATCTGGACCCCAGGGCCCCCCAGTAGCCCTTGGACCCCATGACCCTATGCTGCCTCCTGGACCCCATGGTCGATTCCCACCTCCTGGGCCCCACAGATCTGTACGACCCCTCGGCCCCCACTACCACCCTGGGCCTGGGCCCGGGCACCACATCCCTCCTCACGGGCCTCCACTACCAGCCAACGGACACCCAGGTATGCCTATGCCACCACTTGGATCCATGGGGGGAGAATTTGCACCTCGCCCGTCCAACGGGCACGCATTCCGACCCAGACCTGGCCCTGACCCTCGAGGTCCACCACCTCCACTCTTCCGTCCACCTCCGCCTCATCATTTCCCCCCGATGCTCCCACCACCGGGTATGTGAACTGGTTAAAACGCACTGTTTTTTCCTCACTGTGATGATAAGCTGTGTAGATGTACCGATTTTACCCCCACACTGTGATGATATTGATAAGCTGTGTAGATGTACCGATTTTACCCCCACACACTTGACCCTATGTCACGTCTCATCATTTGCTTTTTCAACCATTCTGTCCAGGTGTCCGAGGCCCAATGTTACCACGTCCACCCTTTCCTCCTGACATGCGCTTCCCAGGACCACGTGACCACGGATACCCGCCTGCACACCTCCCACCAGGAGGTATGCCAGTCCATCATCACAGTGACGCTTTTGCTCGGGGTCCTCCTGAGGGACCCCAAAATGCCGTTGGGCCCCATACTGTCACTGGACAGGGGCAGGACTTGGCCATGAAGCCCAACGCAACCCCTCAGGACTCAGACAGGTCAGCCATGGCAGAGCCTTAAAAACAACACCCCAAACCATGGCCGAGAACAAACCCTGACCAAAACTCGCCACATTAACAACCCAGCTGTGACCTAACCATTTTCATGATTTTATTTTTGTGTTTTTTTACTTCATATTTCAACTAAGGAAGAACTGTCCAATAAAGGTTTATGAAAACATACTCTCATTATAAAAAATATACACTTCCATTAAAGCTTCAGAAAATCAACTGTGTCCAAAATTGATAACTTGAAGAGTAGTAAGGATGGTCACTTTGTGACACAGCTTATTGTGCAATAACATTTCTATTGTATGCCTGAGTATTTTCAATTATTTTAAGTTTAAGTTTTGACAAATGGCATTGACTTGTAGGGGGGATTTTTTTATGTCATTTCCTGTGGAAATTATTTTAAAACGGAGGAAACTTTGGATTCTATCATTTCAGGAATACTACCATCACCGTTCTCCCAAAGCTATTGCTTTAGAATGAACTGTAAAGGAAATGTGTAATTTGATGGCCAGATGTATAACTTATTTTACTATGTTCTTAGAAATTTTATTAATAAAGATTGTAAAAGCTATTGCTGTTGGCCATTGCTTCCAGATAAACTTGCATAGTTTGAGGTTCAGATCCATATCTGTTGTAAATATTCATACTTATTTTTATATAAAATTATGATGTGGCTCTGCAGGAGGCTAGCCATCTATAAGAGGGTTAGTCTGTGTGTCCTGGGCTAATATTGAAAACCACTGGACTGATCAGAGACAAAGTTCTTGTGCACACTGCCAGTAACGGCATGGTACCACCTCCACAAATCTTTTCCACATTTTATACTTTTTGAAATATTACAATTTTATAATGGAAGTCAAAGGGGCTTAGATCAAGCTGAAACCTTGGGCATACATCATAGATATGTCAATAGATGACTGACGACATGAAGTCGCAGTTCCCAACCCACGTGGATCCACATGATGTATTCTCTGATGTGTGTATATTCTCCTATTGTGTGTGCAATGGCTATTTCAGAAATCTATGTGAAAGCATACAAAATGGCAATGTAAAAAAAATAATAAAGGTAATGTCTTTAGTCAGGCACATGAAAAATGTAAAAAGACGGACACTCTGGGCTCACATTCTGTCTCGGTACGAGTTCCCAATAGTTGCTGAACTGGCATGAGTTACGACTTTGAACGTTAGCACGGTGTGTAAAACTGTCACATATACTGTAGTCTATTTCAATAAATGGCCTCGGAGCGAACTCCATCAGGCCTATCCAGTAGTTAATTATCATGCTTGCAGTGTTGCGCAAGTTCACAAGCTTGTAGATTGGCTAGTTTCAGTACTACGCAACAAAATCCGCCTTACATTTCACTATCTCACAGACTTATTTAAGGTACCTGATATTTCAGTACAGTGATGCTCCAAATCCTTGAATAAGATTCATAAAGACTTGCCTCCTGGGTTGAGTTGCCCTTGTCCCATCTTGCTGTAGAGTGCCACCCAGTGTTTGCTGGTTTGTCCTGTTGTTACAAAAGGTATTCTAACCATTCCAAAATGTATGTGAAATGGGCTATTGTATCAGAATGGGTCTAGCTATAGATCAAGTGACGAGCCTTGTCAGCAACCATTTGTAGTTTATTAGAAATGAAAGCAGTGTAAATATCTGAAACATTTTTTTTTCCTCAATGTGACACAAATCAAAATACTGTTCCCATAGCCAATTCTCAGTCCATATCCTGTCACGCACATACAGTACATACATAGTTATAGACATCAGTTAGTGTTTCTTCAGAATTAATTTACACACTTTGATATCCTGACATTACAAAAATAAAATATAAAACAAAAGAAATCAAATATTACAATGCAGAGAATAGTTTAGGAAATAAAAAGAAATCTGCAGGGTATGACTGTAAACATGTTTAAAATGCAACCTAATTTTCTTTTTTAAAAGCCCTTATAACAGGATGACATTTCAAAACAAAATATCACATTTCTCAGAGAGAACGGCAAACCGTTAAGACATTCATTCCATTAATACACTTCTGGCTGTGTTTGACTGCAAATTCTCAACATGCTATCCACATAACCATTGATCTAGTGTTATTGGAAACACTGCTGTTCCAAAATGTCTTATTTTGATGCAGACAGAAATTAAGTTTAAAAACATCTGTAGCAATCCTTTATGGCCATTTTGTTGTGTAACCAAATGCGCACACTGCAAACAATACGAGTATCTACAGTGTGCTGACCACCATGTTGCAATTGTTGCATACATGTTAGTACCCACACATTCATAGGCAAACTAATTTCATACCAAAGTCAATACATAGTGATCGTTCCAATCGTATAAATATGGGCAATTTATTGTTCCTGTATCATGTAATATTTGCTGAAACAAATATTAACTAGGACACAAACTGACATTTAAAGGATTCTCAGTCGATAGTATTGAACCAGAATCTTTTATAAACATGAAAAAGCGTGCTCATCGGGTAGTATGTAGAAACATTTGATCATGTCAGGGCACTGTGTGTTGTAAATTTGGCACAAAGACAGAATGATACCACTTACACTTACGAACCCATTGCTAAATCCAATGCTGCGACTACTACAGTTGTCATTGGGTCTCTCTGACCAAAGATTGGATCTTGGATCCAAGGAAATGCTTGGCTGAGCATGCATGCTTTCTCTCAGCCCCACTTTGTATCCCATTCTTATAATTATGTACATTCACGCCTGGGAGTTAGCTAGTAGAGTGACTGAACAGCTCCACTCAAATCAACCGGGGCTTAAGAGTCAGTTCCCCAATGTCTATAACCCAGACTCGACTGAAATGATACAGCTGCAGTAACTTCAAAAAACACTTTGCTAGTTGCTTTCCCTTCGTTTCCAAAACCACAGCTAAGGAAGACTAGAGATCAAGTGGTTTGCCAGTGGTTTAATCATATTTCATGAAGACCAATATAAAACTTCATGTAAAAAAAAAAGGTTAAAAGAGATTTTCTGCAACAGCACCAACGTGTTGTACTTAAAAAATGGCCAACCCAATTGCAAAATAGTGTGCTAGTCTGAGATGATGTGCTGATGATAGGCTTAAATCCTCTCTTCTTTTAATTCTTGTAGTTTACTATTGCAGACTGAGTCGAGGTGGGATGACTTTGCTGGATGATAAAGCGGGCAACAGTTACAGCTATTGAAGGAGGCGCTTTAATGGTCATGACCTGCTCCATCCATGTGACTATCTTTAGCAGTCCCTGTGCAAAGTCTGGTGAAGATGGAGAAAAAGTGGTTTCTTGGTCAGCAGCTGCAGTTTCTTCCTCTTAAAGTCAGTGGGCTTCTTGTACCTGATGTTCAAGAATGAAGATTCACAAAGTTTCACAATTGCAATGGCCCAACTGAACCCAATGAAATATTCAGACTGAGATGCATTTTAATGACTGACTTACAGCTCAATTACAATGGGACCAGGTTTGATCTCATCCATTTCCATGAAGGCAAAACATTTTGTGCTGGTAAACCTCTTCTTGGGTTTGTAGTGCTTGAATTCAAAGAAGATAGCTGCCCCTGGAAGTTGATTTCATTGAATAAATAGCTTTTTGTACTGCTGACTGAAAACTTTAACATGACATGGCTATGAAAATTCTCTTGAATTATGTCATTTGTAATGTTGGCACTTACCCTATATGTGTCTGTTAAGAGTATTTATGTGTAAATGTTATGATACACTACTGTATGTTACAGGGCTTATAGTACCTTTAGGTAGTCTCTCCACATGTCTTTGGATCTCCACATCCATGCTGAAGTGAATGTAGGTGTCTTCCTTTCTGCTGGCCACGGGAGTGTCCTGCACTGGGTCCACATCTACACCATTCAAGTCTGAGAGGACAGAAAATAGACACACAGTTTCTGTACAAAAGATATTTTTGGTAAGAACAACTCTGTAATGCACAATACTGTAAAACCTGTGTGTGTGTGTGTGTGTGTGTGTGTGGGGGGGGGGGGGCATAGCTGAGTGGGTAGAGACTCAGGCCATCTGTGGACCGGAAGGTTGACAGTTTGCCCCCGGCCTGCGTCGAAGTGTCTCTGAGCAAGATACTGTACTTACTGCTCCCCGGGCACTGCATCAATAGTGCCCACTGCTCCTCCTACATTCGCCAGAAATAGCCGATCCACAAGCTCACAACGTGTTGCGAAATAGCTTGAATATCAGCTATTTATGTCAAAAGGATTTGATGAAGGAAACAAGCCGAAGTACAGAGCCAACTCAGGTATGTTTTACTAAGGGTTTAAGTGGTTAACCATTACACCATTTCAGGGATCATCAAACATTAACTAAGATATTCTTGTACAATCCTTTTGACAAGTGTCATTCATTAGCATCAACAGCAACCGTTTTTCGATGAAGTACACATTAACCTAAACATTACATACTGTATGTGCAAAGTGCAGAGAGTGAAAACAGTACCTTTCACACTAATGGTTATGTAAGGATCGATGCATTGCCCAGCATCCTTCAACCCAATTTTCTCAATCTTTATTGTGAGTAGTGTCATCCCAGGCTCTGAAGGTAGTCGAGGCAATAATGTACCTGTAGAGGACAGAGATTAAAGACAACCCATAAACATCCTTGAAAATGACAACCTAATAATGTGTGCATAGCAGAACACATTCCTTAGACATTGTAAATTACAGTTATTTGGATTATCAACAAATATCAGACACTTAAAAATATATATATTCATAACTGCTATTAAACTTTTTTTAAACTTTGTCTGTTCTGCAAGCTAGAGTTCATACTGTATATTTCTATTGTGATTGTGATTCTAAAGCTACAAAACCCAAATCATATCATGAAACGGCAGACTAATGGTAGACGTTGCTCAGAGAAAAGCCATACCTTGCAAAGCTGTAAATGAAGCAGGCGGAGGTAAGTGATGAAGCCATGCACAGCACCGACACCGACAAAGAGAACAAAGGAGACACAGACACGCATAACAATCAAACACAAACAGCCCTCCAAAACAACAACGTGGAGAAAAAAAACATCCAATAAAGAGTTGGTTCTCTCTTGGCTCTTTTCAGCTACAAAGTGTAACCCTGAACCTTCCATAATACGAACTTTCCAGAACCCGTGAAGTTCTGTGATGGTTCCTTGTTTATGTTTCCATAATAACCAGAACCACCAACCAGCAAAAATATCAGATCTACAAGTTCACAGCGTGTTGCACTGTGACGCGTTGCAAGCTACTATTTTCGCTATTTTAGAACTAGTATAAATTCTGACTTCCTGGATCTCAGGGTTAATACCACCCCCTGAGCCGTTTCTGAGAACCTCATCTGAAACCGAGCCGTAGTGTATGGAAATACTCAGTTTGCTCAGTTCTTTGTAGTGGAAAAGAGCCATCTGATGGTCTGTGTTGGGCAGAAATGCAGCGCAGTACCCGGCACTCTGGAGGGGAATGCTTCCGGAGACCCTGCTCCTCCTGCAGCATCCTCCTCCTCTTCCAGCTCAAGGTTCTCCTCCTCCCCTGGAGCGAGGATTTTCCTGACAAAAGGGGATGACAGGCTTTATTCACATCACACCTAAAAGTAGCTTTGTGCTCAACAGAGACAGACAAGATTATGCAGTCAGCTATAATGGAAATGAGTTGCCCGTTACCTCAATGGCACTGGTTGGACATCAAAAGGAAAGTCTTTGTTGTAGGTCTGTATATTTTGAATAACTATTGGCAAAAGGAGACAACCCTTAGCAAATAAAATGGATGGACATAAAGTACAATGGTGATGGAGGTATTAATATTGTGAGAGTTTAGTCTTATCCAGTATACTTACTGGGTTCCAGTTTCTTCAGGTCTTCTAGCTTGAACTCCTCATTTGACTGTGTGCACTGTGAAGGAGGAGACAAAGGACACAATAAATAGCCTACATCTTTGGACAAAAACAAGTCAATTCAAAGACCTCAAACCTGTGCATTTGGACAAGAGCTATCCAATGTAATCAAAGTCACCAAAAACAAACTTGCTGAATATTCAAAGTGAGGCATATGATAAACAACCGTTTATAATGTCTATTTTCTATCGTTTACTTTAGTTTATACAGATCTAATGAGACAGTAAAGGGCTATTTATTTTCACTATACTGTAACAATCCACCACAGCAGTGTGCCATTGGTTGACTGGTTGGGTTAAAAGGGAATACTGTGACATACAAACCTGCAAACTTGCACTTCTTAACTCCAAGCATGTTGCAAACTTCCCTAATGTTTTCTAAAAGAGGCAAATAAACCAGTGCTTAGAATATGAAAAATACACAAGTATCTACGTGTTCTGTTTTAATGACATGTCACTTAAGGTAATGTAGTTACCTTTTGATCCTCAGTGAAGTCAGATGAATTTGTTGACTGGACCTCTTTCTGTAAATGTCGAGCTAGTCTAGGTGAAGCAGAGTTAAAGGTACATGGTTAGAAAGTACAACGCAAGTCCTATTATTAAAAGCTTGGGAATCTGACGTGGGGTGACAATGTACTTTGACGCCCTCTCCCGTTCACAGTGAGCAGGCACAGGGCTCAACATTGTAGACATTGTTTTGGCATTTGTGTTAACAGAGGAGCTAGTTAGTTAGACAGTTAGTTGGCACACTAGATCACTGCTTGGTTGTGTATGTATAGTTACTACTTTATCTGACTGCAAGACATTCTTCACTAGAGAGATGTAGACCCCACCCATAACAATGAGAGGGTGTGGCTCGCTATTTCTCAATATTCAGAAAATGTGGCCTATTCGTGTACTGCATGACTCCTGATGGCACTAGACTAGACATATTTTCCAAAACAGGCCATGTTGTCCATTGAGAACTCCACTGGAAGTACACGACTGTGAATGAAGTTGACCGGTACACAGGGTACTTGCATTGTGTGGGTATCATCACCCCCCTGCCACATAAGCCATGGGTGGGTAAGGTTCATTATTTATTAACTGACTAGAAGACAACTTGGTGAAAATGATCATCATGCATTATCTGTTTCCTTACTGGCCATTTGCCTGCACAATTCAACGGGTATCCATAGATAAACAGAAGCACCATCATGCCTATAATACCAGTTGCAGAGAGTGTTATGATACACATCATGTTGATTGCAACTTACATTTGGTACTCATCTATAGCCTCCACTAACTGTCCCCAGGAGTCAAAGTCAGTGCCTTTTCTAAAACTCGCATGCCATTTCTGGATGGTCTTGTTGACATCGGACATTTTCACACACAGGGCGGTGACAGCAACAGGCGGCTCCCTCTCTCTCTCTCTATCTCTCTCACTGTCTCTCTCTCTCAGGTAAGCATCGCCGGTGGATCTCTGGTTCTACAGCCACCGCTGCATCGTCGGTACTCAGGTAGTAGCTACTGTCTGTCTGATCAACCGGTGAATGTGACGATGATGTGATCACCCCCCCCCCCTACCAAGCCCTTCTATTCTGCCTGCTTGCTCACCAGTGTTGCCAGGTTTTGCGAGAGAAACAAGCCCAAAAGAAGCCACATGAGCAATTTAGTTCTGCTGTTTTGTTTGTTTGTTTGTTTGTTTTGTTTTGTTATTTGTGCCCTGTCATCTGTCTTGTTTGTTTACTTGTTTTGTCATATTTGATATTATTTGGTTGATTTGGTTGCTATTTTGTTGAAAATGTGTGTATACATTGTATCATGTGTCAGCATGCAAGGACCCCCTCGAAAACGAGATGCTACATCTCAAGGGGTTATTCCTGATAAGGAATGTATTTTAATTTAAAAAAAATACATTTTAGCAACACAAATCTCCCAAATCAAATCAAGCCCCTGGTATAAAATATGTTCAGATGGGGGTCTGCAGACAAACACATACACATATTAATTTGGGGGTCCTTGACAACCACTGGTTTAAACAACATTATAGGAAGCAAGCCCCAAATAAGCAACTACACTTTTTAGAAACAAGTCCAACAAACCGCAACCCGCGCGGCGCAACTACCAATATTTACAAGCAACTTTACAGAAAAACAACCCCAAATTCGCTTATAATAAGTGGACATGGCACCCCTGTTGCTCACCCGAATGACGTATCCGGCAGAAGAAAGGAAGTCCCGCCTACTATCTACAGGTTGCGAACGTTTTCCATAAAGGCGTCGTCCGGATGGACGGGGCACGGACATTTTTGGGTCACGGACTCAAAAACATTTATTTCCCCCAAAAGATTTTTAAAAATGTATCTCTCAGATATGACAATAATAATGTCCATAAATAAAGTGACAAGCTTGTAGACTGGCTATTTTCACTATTTGTAGATTTCCAGGGGAGGATACTACTGGGATCAATTCACTTTGCAGGTTGGAGATCCGGCCCAGAACGGATAGGGAAACGGTCTATGTGGCTGCCTGCGTTGTGTACTAATGAGCAGATATAGTAGGCGGGCTCTTGACCGGATCTGAGCACTGATGCGAGGTTATGGCGCGATTACTTTGTAAGTAAATTAGTTTACCCCCACCCTGTCTTACTGTCTATGTCGAATGTTGTGTGTATAAGTAATATTTAATGTCAAATACATTTATATAATACAACCCTTTGCATTTATGTTGGTCATTTGAATGTAAAATGTTAATTCTCCATTTGTAAAGAACCATACTTCTAGCGCCTCAACTGAGAAACTCAATCAATAGCGCCCAAACGACATTCTCGCGAGACAAACAGCATAACTAACAACCAGTGTTGCCATGTCAGCTTATTATAAGCGACTTTGGGCTTCTTCTGTAAAGTTGCTTGTAAACAATGGTAGTTGCGGGTTGCGGTGTTTGGGGCTTTTTTTCTAAAGTGTACTTGCTTATTTAGGTTTGCTTCAAATGTTTTAATTATTTTTTCAAATACTCAAATATGAAAATGAAAATGTTTAGTGCCCTATGGAGAATTTGTGTCGTTAGAATGTTTCAAATATATTCCACATTTTATTTAAAGAGTTTTTAAAAACAGTAGATCTACAAGCTGCTATTTGTGTTGATAGGCTATTTTCAAATCCGTTTATAAGCCACGTTTAAACTGCTCATGTTGCCTAAATTGCTTCTTTTGGGCTTGTTTTCCTAGACCTGGTTGCTTATTTCTCTCACAACATGTGGCAATACACTGCAAACAACATGGCAGTCGTTCTACCAAACATCAACCAGAGCGTATCATCACAACTTAGCTGAGCGTGTTTACTGTTAGCGTTAGCAGTATTAGCTGAAAACACTCTTTAACAATAAACAATTTCTCTAATAGTTAGTTATAGAATGAGGTAAAAATGGACGTCGTGGCGTCTAATTCCTCTGTGGCCGATGAGGATGAGAACTGTGAACGTGAAGAAGTGTGGTGTCTGAAACGAGTCGGAGGAGATTTTGATTGGCTTTGCTTGTTCGACAACACAGAGGTATCAATACCACAGCTTGCTTTCGTTAAATTAATGTTTATATTACTTTGCCGCGTATTTTGTTTTATAGTTCTTATAACTGTAAGGCATGGTTTAAGTGGTTAAGTGGCACCATTTATTTATTTGCTTTTTGTTATTGGACAGATAACTGTTGGACGTGGTCTGAATGTCACCTACCAACTTCTATCTCCAACCAACCCCCTGATGATCTCCAGACTGCACTGCGTTTTCAAACAGAGGGAAGATGGGCAATGGACAGTGACTGACCGGAAGGTATCTCATTTAGTGTTTGCTCAACTTAATAGCAGACCCTATCAAGTGCACCCATTAAATTAATGCAATGTTGCTTACTTTCCCCAGAGTCTTAATGGTGTTTGGGTGAATGGAAAGCGCATACCTGCTGAGAAACCACATCACCTACAGATTGGGGACACACTACAACTTGGTGTTCCAATAAATGACACCATCGACTATGAGTACATTCTTAGTTGTCTCCCAAAGAAAGACGTTACACCATACCTTGCAAAGGTATCCAGTGAGAATGCACCCTCCATACTCAAGAGGACTAAGAGAAAATTCAATAACATTATAGATGAAACTGAGCCTTCCACCTCATCTAAGCCCAAGCACTATCGACGCTCTACCCCAGACAATTCACCTGACCAGTCTTGCGTAGTAGTGGAAGACCAAGCGAGGGCCAGAACAAAACAACCAGAGGTCTCTTGCTCAAGCACACATGTTCACAGAGTAGATGTACGCTCGGAAGGCACGAGCGATCCTTGTGGTTTGGACAGTTTGCAGAGGTATATCAAACTTTCTAATTCTCTCATAAATATTGGACCTGGCAGTAGGGTTGCTTAACCCATTTAAACCTGAGGCCGATTCTAAAAACGCCTTCTAAATCCTGACCTAAGTTTTCTGAAAAACTTCAAATATTTATTCAAAAATTAACATTAACAACATTTGTAACTCAAATCTTTGCTTCTGGGGGTCCCTGGGGAAAAAAAAATCAGATGGGGGTCCGCGGCCAAATACATAATTTTGGGAGTCCTTGACATGCAAAAGTTTTAGAACCACTGATATATATATTTTGTTTCAGGGACCCTTCAGAAGCAAAGATTTGAGTAAAAATGTTTGCTTTTAAAAACATATATTGAAAGAATTGCATACATTTTCACGATTCAAAAAATAAATAGCAGATCTACAAGCTCATAGCACACAAGCTTGTAGATCTGCTATTTTTCAATAGCCAAATAAATCTTAAATGACAGATGCGTTCACGGTCTTAAAGAGTTAATTCATTGTAACCGCTGAAAGGCGGAGCCAAGCTTGCAAAATGTCACACGTATACATTTTATTGACCCTTTATTAATTTCCTCACACCTTATATCTTATATGGGCGTGTTAGTGGAACTCATAATGTCTGATTGTAGGTTCAGCAAGAACATCCTGATGCTGCGGGAGCAGGTCGGTGACACCCAGAAGCAGGTAGCATCACTGAAGGGAGAGCCACAGCAAGGTGACCCAGTCAGAGAGGAGCAGTTCAGGGTGCTGCAGAAGAAGTTACAGACACTCACAACCAAGATGCGCAAGATGGAGACGTTGGAGAGGTCGTTCAGTGAGACAACAAAACAGATGGAGGTGAGGCTTTATCTCCGTTCCTGTTGTTGTTTGTGTTACAAACATGCCACATTCAACTGGCCAAAACTATGCAACAGATTACCACGACCGGACATTCTACGACCGATTCTACGAGGCCCCCGTGTGTGTAATGAGGCTACGGCGATCACAGAAAATATTCCATGATTTGTTTTTTGTAAAATCACTCGAAAATCGCTGGCAGTGGCGTGGCAAACGATGTGTTATTTGTGGCAGTCAAAAAGTTAACTCTTTAACTGCCAGAGTTAAAACATTGTCTATAGCTACCCTTGCCAGCGATTTAGAGCGTTTTTACTAACCGTCTGATTTGAATCTCTTTACTTTTTTGCAGAATGTATGTCACACGCTTTGTACGCTATGTATGCTTAGAGTGATATCTGTTTAAAAAAAATCCTTTTGAATCCAGAACTGTCATCCAAGTAAATGGGGGAACGTTCTTTACAGAGTCTGAATGTGTGAATGGTCTTAAAGGAGGAGTTTACCCCAAAAATTACTTATTTTCTATCAATTACACACCCCATGAAGCCTTGATTTCATGGATTTATTTTTGTTTTTGTGGCATTCCTAAGACAATAATTTGATGACTGTGTGTATTTCCGGTAGGAGACACAAATAATCTACTTTGTGTCGATACATTAGCCGGTAGGAAACGGGAATCAAATTATTAGCTTAGGAATGCGACAAAAACAAAAATAATCCATGGATTCAAGGCTTCATAGGGTGTTCAATTGATAGAAAATAAGTCATTTTTTGGGTGAACTCCTTCTTTAATGGCTGTTGTTTATTCATCTGGATCCTTGTGGATTTGTGTCTTATATTTTGCCTTAAACATAAGAAAACAATGCACACGTAGCATTTCATTTCCACAGTGAAACCATTATAACCCATATCAGTGTGGCATGTTTTATATCCAGTAGACATTACATTTATATCCAGTAGACATTAAATGTACTTTAATTTGTATTTTTGTTCACAGGCAAAGGAGAAAACACAACAGGAAGAGGACGTTATGAAAAAAAAGCTAGAAGATGCCTTGCGGGAGGTAAACTGAAAATAGCATACATGTTGTACTGTGTTGATTTTCATCTTATTAGATAACTTAAACGTACAGAGTTGGTTGGTTCACCATGTCATTGCTGTGCATCCTAGCATATCTGCTTCAGTTGATGTAGATGACTGAAGTATTATCTTATACAGAGGCAAGATGTGCATAGTTGAGCTGTGGTTCATTGACAGATGACTTTGTCCTCAGTGTCCTTGAGACAAGATTTCAAATGCAATAGTCTCATATTTATACAATAAATAGTTAAGAAGGTATTTTTGGCAATGCGCTAATCAATAATTCACCTTGTTTTCTGTGACAATTGCAATGTTGTCAGATATTGAGTTAGTGATCTAATATATGACACTACACTAGAGCTCTTCACGAGTCACCCGATTCCGAAAATACCCGACAGGACCCAAGACCCGTACAGGTCGGATCCATATTTGATCAAAATCACTCGGTATCGGTTCTATTACCTCGGAACTCGGGTCTGTGTATCATTATGTGTCATACCCGAGTGGGTACGAGAAGACCCGTACTACTGTGTGACTGTGGGTGCGGCACGCTGCACTGACCAGGAGAGAAACGCAATGAAGTGCTGTTCAACTTGTGCGATGTTTTAGGCTGGTTTAGGATCAGATTACTGCAGCGCAACAAAAAAAAGTTGAGCTACGCAATGCATGCGTACCATACTGCAAGCCAGCCGCCAGGCTGATTTGAAAACACCAGCGTACAATCCTCTGACACTGTTGTCCTCAACGAGCTGAAAGCAAAGCTTTAATCATAAAATGGTCATTGGTCAATAGGTCTGCTATTATTTCATAAAGTCCACATTTATATACAAAGAAAACTTTTTGTCACACATTTGAAATGAATAGCCTACCATTCTGTGCATAGCCTATTTATGTATTTATGTTTGTATTTGTTTCATATGCGCCTTTTTTGAAGGGGTGACTGTGTCGGGGGGAAAAAACGAATCGGAACTAATTGGATCTCGGGAAAAAAATCACGGGTCCAATTAGGGGTCGGTTCCATAAGAAAAGAAAGAAAGTCGGAATCTGACCAAATGGTCACAGGTCCACTAGGGCTCGGTGCCGTTTATTTGAGAAAAATCCTGTAACTGCTAGAAATCTTACCAAATTTCAGGAGTCCATTTCGGTTAGGGTCAGTTTTTTTGGACCCGTGAAGAGCTCTAATCTACACCCAATAGTTTGTAATGTTTTAAATGCTATTTGAATTGTGCCAAATGTTGTATGTAACCTTTATGTAGAATCTGTGTACTGTACATACATACTGTGTGTCCATGTTTGGTTTGATCGTATTTGAAATCTTTTCCATCTGTTCGCAATGTCGATAGCAAAAGAAAGTGATGGAAGAGTTGGCCCTCTCTCGACAAGGCTTTGAGAAAGTTCTGCTGGCCAAAGACAAGGACCTCCTGGCCAAAGATAAGGAGCTACAAATGACAAAGGTATGCATCTGTAGTCTATATATTTATGGGGCCAGGCTTCCAGCATGGACCCATATTGTTATTGGCATTATTCCGTTTCTTCTTCTTCTGCCACTTTTGGCAGTTCTGGCTGAACCGTGCAGTCGCTTTTTATGAAACTCGGCCATATGATAGATGGTCATGAAAAACGATCAAGAAATAATTCTCACAATCTTTCGTCAAAAGGTGGCGCTATAGCACTCAATTGAAAAATGCCAACTTTGATCAGGTACAACTCATGCCCTGTTTCACCTACAGCCATGAAACTTCGATGCACACATGCGTCTCCTCATGCTGAACAACTTTCACACTCTGACTTTTGACCTCTGACCTTTAGATCTCCCGCCATTTTGAATTATATGAAAAACAGTTAAAACCTATCTCCTCCTGGGATTTTTGAGTAATCTGCACGAAACTTTTTACACATGAACTTTGGACCTATACCAAAAAACGTTTGCAAAATATCTTCCATAAGTGAAAAAATGAAGCTTTAATGAGCCAATGAATATTGCAGTTTTATGACAATTATTCATCTGCCCCTAACTCATACATGCAGACTTACCATTCTTTGAAACTTTGCAGAAATGTAAAGGGCCATTCCAAATATCACTGAAACCAATCTTACTCCAATTGGTCAAACGGGGGCGCTATAGCAATTTTTTGAAAATTGAAACTTTAAACAGGCAAAAGTCATGCCTCGTTTGGCCGACAGCCATTAGACCTGCTTACACATGTGCCTTGACTAATGAGGAACACATCTATCACGTTGACCAGTAAGCACCGCCCTTAGGTTGTCCGCAATCTTGAGCAGTTTGAAAAACACTTAAACCCAGGATTTTTCAGCTATTTGCGTGAAACTGTATGATCAGTGTGATCTCTTTTTTCAGAGGTTTGTCTCTTGGTCCAATAGCGTCCCGCTTAAGTGTATGTCTCACAACCTCAAGGTCACAGGTTCAAGCCTCACTTGGTGCAGACTTCATCTAAGTTGCATTTCACACAACATGACTATCAATGAATACATTTGCAATTGTTAAAGATAACATGAAATACTTAATTGAGTGTTTTTTACATACTTCATTGTGAAAATAGCTGATCTACAATCTCACAACTTTTCAGATAGCAATGAGAGTATGTTTTTTCAATGTATAACATACTTCATTGTGAAAATAGCCGATGTACAATCTGACAACTTTTAATGGTTTGTGAGCTTGTAGATCGGCTACTTTCACAGGGGCTTGGGTCATGACAGAAGGCAAGAGTTTGTGATCCTCAACAGACGATATCAGCCTGGACAAAGCTATAGCACTATAGGTAGTGTTGCAGCTACCTAAGAGTGCCTCATGATCGCAAGGTTGCCGGTTCAAGCCTCACTTGATGCAGACTCATTTAAGTTGAATTGCAAAAAACATGACTCAATCTATTCCGTTTCCATGGCTCTCTCTCTCTCTTCAATCTATTCCGTTTCTATCTTCAATCTATTCCGTTTCCATGGCTCTCTCTCTCTCTTCAATCTATTCCGTTTCTATCTTCAAATGTATTCCGTTTCAATGTCTCTGTCTCTTCAATCTATTCCGTTTCTATCTTCAATCGATTCCGTTTCCATGTTTCTGTCTCTTCAATCTATTCTCTCTCTCTCTCTCTCTCTCTCTCTCTCTCTCTCTCTCTCTCTCTCTCTCTCTCTCTCTCTCTCTCTCTCTCTCTCTCTCTCTCTCTCTCTCTCTGAGGGTCGGCCATAGCTGAGTGGTTAGTGAGCCCGCCTAGGGAGCCAGAGGCTCTGGTTGACCCAGGTACGATTCCAGGCCAGGTCAGCAAATGTGTCGATGAAACGAAATTTGTCCCTGAGCAAGACTCTTAACCCCTAATTGCTCACAGGCCCTCATTGGAAACAAGACCGCAAGGACTTTCATGAACTGACCTGTTAAAGGAATTATCATTTCTCTTTCTCTCTCCTGGCCCCATATTATCGCTGCTTGCAGCTATATTTTGTTTTTGTTCTCCAAATTGTGTAGTTTACCCTCAGCGGCCTATTTTTGAAATACTAAAATAAGGAAAGTCCCGAGATAAGCGTTCTCTGACAGTAGTTTAAGGAATCAAGGACGGGTGAAGACTCGGAGCTAACAGTCTTAAGAAACCACCCACACCCGCAGGAGAAGTATTTGCCGCTGCAGCAGTCCGACAAACGGCCACGTTTCGGCTCCTCAGGCCTTCATCAGCGTTATATTTGATCTTTTCCCACAGGAGAGAGCACAAGCTCAGAAAGAGGAAGTAGCAACCCAAGTGACGGAGGTCCTGGAGAATGAACTTCAATGCATCATTTGCTCAGAGCTCTTCGTGGAGGTAAAACAGTATTTTTTGTTTTGTTTTTGCAGTTTCACACAGATAATCATAATTCCGTAACATCCATTCCATCAAAAACAAACAAAAAGGACCTTGAAATACAGTAAGTAAGAAATGATGACTTGATAAAAGAAGCAAAGGAACCAGCACTGAAATCAAATTCCAAGATACAGTATTACAAGTGTCCATTTCTGTACAAAAACGTCCATTTATGTAAAACAGTAATTTGTCACATTTATTCATCCTTTCCAAGCACAGATCTTTTGACCATAGAAATACAACGTTGTACCTCGTCAACCTTAATCGGCAGATATGCAAAAAATATGTTCAGATAAACATAATTATAATGTATTATCTTAATATTATACAACAGGTTCCGACCAAGCAATTGAAATAGGCTCTCTACCCATGCTCAAAAGAGCATGACAGCTAGCAGTTCTGAAATGAAACTAAGGAAGCGGGCCTTAACTCATTTCAGTTCGTCCCTATTGGTGGTCTGAGTCCACTTACCAAATTTGTACTTGGTAGCATGCTGCTAACTGGAATGATGGCTGTTTAAAGCCCAGCCAATGGGCAGACAGAGGGGGCGGGGCTTAAGTAATGACAGTTAGTCCCTATTGCTGGCTTTAGTCCATGTACAAAATTTGTACTCCATAGCATGCTGCGAACTTGAGTTATGGCTGTTTGAAGGCCAGCCAATGGGAAGACAGAGGGGGCGGGGCTTCAGCAATTCATGCTCGTCCCTATTGGTGGTCTAAGTCCACATACCAAATGTGGACTTGGTGGCATGCTGCAAACTGGAGTTATAGCTGTTTAAAATCCCGTGCTCATCCCATGCTCATACGGGCGCTGGGGGTCCCTGGACCCCTCTTTGATAACTTCATCAATTCATGCTCGTGCCTATTGGTGGTCTAAGTCCACATACCAAATGTGGACTTGGTGGCATGCTGCAAACTGTAGTTATAGCTGTTTAAAATCCTGTGCTCATCCCGTGCTCATACGGGCGCTGGGGGTCCCTGGACCCCTCTTTGATAACTTCATCAATTCATGCTCGTGCCTATTGGTGGTCTAAGTCCACATACCAAATGTGGACTTGGTGGCATGCTGCAAACTGGAGTTATAGCTGTTTAAAATCCCGTGCTCATCCCGTGCTCATACGGGCGCTGGGGGTCCCTGGACCCCTCTTTGATAACGTCATCAATTCATGCTCGTCCCTATTGGTGGTCTAAGTCCACATACCAAATTTGGACTTGGTGGCATGCTGCAAACTGAAGTTATAGCTGTTTGCTTCTTTGCCGTGCTCATCCCGTGCTCACACGGACGGACCCACGGACACGCAGACAGAGTCAAACGTAGAGCGGTTGGCACCGCTAAAAATCAGCTGTGCTGATCAGATAGGAGTCTCGGCAGAGCAGAGCCGGCTAAGTGGCTAGGCTAGCAGTTTGCATGGGAAGTTTGCAGACATAGTAGCTAAGTCTGGCATTAATCTGAGTTCCCAGAAGTTTTCGCCAGCTCTGGCGAGGAACTTCTGGGCCAAAACCCCTGTATTTGTGGGCGGGATGTAAGTTACACTCAGAATCTGAGCGGACACGCCTCTTACCGGTCTAGAGTCTGTGCAACTCGTCTAAAAAGTCCGACGAGAGGCAAACAGCAGTACACAACAATGGCCGGGGCAATTTCTCAAGGGGAAATTGCTTCCCGTCGATCCTACTTAGATGCAACACCCACTGCATGTGGATCCCGCCCCCTTTTCTTCATTGGCTGTTGATTTGAATCACAACGCAGTGGCCGCGCCCCTGCTGACCAAGCTCCGACGCAATAGATACACACGGAGATAGACGGGAACGCTCAGGAACGCCCATTCGATTTTGTCCCGGGGGAAAACAGAACGATCTGCCTCATAGAGTTACATCATACACGATCGTTTGGATCACTTTCAGAGCTATTTTATGGACGATAGAGACATTGTCAGCCAAGAAAAATCCATCAGAAGGACAGCTGGAACACAATCGTCCACTCGCCCTCGGAAAAGTTGACTTATTATTAAGATATATGTGACTAAAAAGACCAAACATTGACGATCTATGAGCTCACAGCGCATCGAGGCAACAAGGTTCTGTGCCTGTGATCTGGCAAGCCATGACGCCTGCTTTTAGATCAGTATACTTTTACAGCATATGAGTTTGAAAACCCCACATCCCTCCGTCTATACCAGCTGGGGGAAATCTGTGTTTTCCCCCGAGTGCAACTCCGCCCCCTAGGTACTGATGACACTACGCCGTGTGGATGTATGCCTCCCAGACTAGTCTGGCATTAATAAAAACTTAGTTACAACAATGAGATTGAGCTAACAGTTTAGTTTTGTTTCTCTGTGTGTTCAGTTTGGGAAAAGTTGTCTAGTACACGGCCATCTCAATGTTGGGTCTGCACTGGCTGAGTAAACACTAACAGAGTCTCTTGTCGACCCCATGTATTTCCAGGATAACAGAGATAACACTCGCAGAAAGGTTGTTTTGAGAGCGAAATGCCCCACTATGAATATATTTTTGTATGTTTTATTTTGATGGCAACTGTTGTACAGTATAATCGCAATATTACACTTCATGGTGGCTTTAATGTGATTATTGGCACATAAGTGTCAAGTGATGCTTGTGGAACTCGGCTTCACCTCGTTCCTGACTGCATCACTGTGTCGTGGAATTCTGGATCAATAAGCAATCGATAAGGCACATTGGAGTCGAGACAATATAGTCTAGGTGGTGGTTATGCTTTATGTACATGATGTCATGGTCAGAGGTACATTAACACTCATGTCAGTGGTACGGTAGTTCTGCCTCGAGCACAGGGCAGAGATCATAGTTATACTGTAGCTGCTTCAAGGACAACTGAACCATAACAAGACAGGCTGTACCAAAACAATAGCTATTCGGCTTAGTGGAGACATTTAGGCTCTTACAAGCTGTCAAATATCATAATGTATTGTAGAAGTATTATATGTGATGGTAACATATATAAAGGTTAGATATAAGCAGCCATATACTTTCTTCCTCAACTGTCTTGCCAATAATCACGGCAAATCACACCCTCTTATGTAATATTGCTTAATTATGCTCCTACAGAAACTGTCCTTGCTTTTTGGCACTCCTGAAGACTGTCACCCCTATTATCACAAACACTTCCTTTGTACTGGCAATGATGTGTTTTTGTCTTGACTTCCCTGCCTTGTAGGCTGTCAACCTGAACTGCGCTCATAGCTTTTGCATGCACTGCATCAGGGAGTGGCGTAAAAAGAAAAATGAGTGCCCCATCTGCCGACGAGAAATCCAGTCTCAGACCCGCTGCCTGGCGCTTGACAACTGCATCGAACGCATGGTGGAAAACCTCAGCCCTGAAATGAAAGAGAGGCGCCAGACCTTGGTCGCAGAGAGGAAAGGTAAGAGGTGCGTCAATTTTAGATTAATTTGTACCCTAGAAAATGGCTTCCAATTTGAGGATCGTTGGTTCAAATCCCCAAATTGGCCTACAGTATATGATGTGGATAAATGGAAACGTAATCTTCAAAGTGTTTTATTGTCATTGTTATATATGTCACTGTCATACGATATATCATTGTCATGCAATACAGCAGGTCCCAGCCATGCTGGAAGTGAAGCCGAAGACGTGGCCGAGACTCAGTCTGAGCTCACCTTAACAGTGCTGAATACATGCTGAGCAAAACTGAATTCCATCACTGGATAGATACATTTAAAAAAAAAACACATACAAATTTAAAATAAAAAGGACAGGGAAATGGGAGTTGCACACTGCAGGGAGAATGCACAGTATGGTACATTTGTTGTGTCCTGAGTAACTTGATTTCTCACCTGAATAGTCAGTATCCAGAGCTATGGCTTGCCAGGCATATTACTGGGTTGTGTGTCATACAACTCTGGATATGTCTCTATTTCTCCTCGTCTTGATTCGACAACAGGTTGGGAATCTGCTACGGGGTAGAAGAAGAGTTGCCATCACCACGGATAGTCGGATACCCAGATGCATATAAATAATCTTTGTTGACACCTGGAAATAGAACAGTGGGGCGGCATATCGACGGGCGGGCGCAGCAGGTGTCTAGCGCCGTTGGTGTGGGGGTTGTACATAAAAAAATAATGGGGTGGCTGGTTTGTGTTTCAAAAATGAAATAATAATGACATTAATAAGAATGTTTTTTTTATTTGGAGGACAAGGGAATATTTTCATTTCTCGATGGTCTATTATACCTACGTGTCAGTGTTTTTTATTGTGTGGCGTTGTTGGAGGCAAAGATGTCTAGACTCGAGGGTCTGTCTGTGAGTCTTGAGTATCTTTGTCTGGGTGTAATTCGTGAACTGGTCTGATCAGTGACACATTTCTTGTGCACATTAGGTAGGTCAGTAGGCCAATTACTTTTTCTTACATATGTTTTATATATTTCTTTTAATATTTAACATGAATTTGTAATGGTTGACCGTGGTCGAATCACACTGAAACCGTGCCCAAATATGGAATCACATATCATATAGATGACTGATGTCATAATAGATTGGCCACATGAAAGCCGAGATCCACATGAAGCCATGCCGTTATTAGACCCCATTTGTTTTTTGTTTTTAATTCATGCGAGGGACTTTTCACTTCACATTTGAGAGGAAATGATGGTGTCTTGGGGCGCAGGATGTTACACTTATATAATGAAATATATACATTCTCCTTTTCTTTGTTTGCCAGCCGCTGAACCATTGGTGATCCCTGATGAGGACAGTACCCACAGCAATAGCATGAGCATCAGCAGTTTGAACGACAGTGATAACGAGAGTGTGTTGTCTTTGAACAGTAGCAGCAACTCTGTCATCTCCGTGGACTCTGAAAGCCGCGGATTCCTGGACTCGTTCAGCAGTAGTTTTACTGACGAAGATGATGTCATTGAAGATTAGCCCCCTTTTGTCACCCTTGGGATGGCTCTCAATGACTGGACTGTCTGTAAAGTTGGAAGTCTTTGCCTCTTTGTTGAGGTCCAATGGCCAAATTTAGTATGAGGTCCATTATTGAAATTATTTTGTTTTCTTTATTTTTCTTTCTTCTCAATTGCCTGTCTTGTTCACGTTTAGTCTCGCGAGCCAGACTGTTGCCTCCCACAATTTTCAAACGCTTCCGTCATACAGTCTGGAGCACGGAAGCTCTGGAAATTATGCAGCGATATCGTTTGGTCTTTACAGTCTTGCAAATTTAAATATAAATCTAAATAATCAAAGGATATGTAACTTGCTGCTTAGCAGAAATTGAAATAAGAAATTGAAATTTAAAGATATTTTACAATATATTTTCGTGAACGGGATTGACGAGCAGATGACGGCTTCCTTTCTCGGCTTTCGGGATGTGTGTTTCCAGACGATACAGTATAGCATTAGGAGATTGTGGAATAGTTCTCTGGCTACGCGAGACTAGTTCACGTTCAACAAATGAATAACAATAAAGTCTAGTCTGTCACTTTCTGAGGTCAGTCCTTGCCATTGCATGTATGTTTTTTGGAACCGACAACCTGCCTCTTTTGTCATAGGGAAAACAACAGTGCATGAAACATTATGAAATCATTACAAACTTAGAAAAATGTGCTCCTCGGAGCACATTTTCTCCACCAGGGCAGGTAGCTTATTGTGGGCCAGCACACGTTTACTCTGGCAGTCCTGAGAATCATTCTGGCAACCTACCATAATTAACCTAAGATGACACATTGGACCTCTTAAATTGGCTGTGTGACAAATTAACTAGGTGATGGCATTACAGCTATGTACAATGTTTCTGGATTACAATGTTGTAGTATATAATCCAAACACAAGATGGCGCCAATCAAACAACAGCACATAATGTGCATGAGGTAATAATTGCTCTGTTTTTTCATGGATATTTTTGTTGTGTTGGGTTTTGTTTCATATATAGTACTGGTTCTGTTTAGTCAACATCGTACATATATTAATATGAGATGTAATCTGCAAGGGAATATCCACTTGTCAAAGGCTTTTCTTGTCACTTTTAGATTATATCACTACTGTACTTTTTGGTGATTTCTAATCCTAGATTTGTGACAGTTTATCTAGGATAGTGGTATTCAGAGCTGAACTGCATGTTTAAAGTGGGCAAAATGCTAAATATCCATTCTGGGGAGCTAAAGTCACAAATTATGTTTCACATTTCTCATGTAGAAAAGCAGAAGCTCAGCCTATGACCACCACATCTTGCTGCTTTGTGGGTAAAGTGTCAACAGCTTCACACATTTTCAACAGTGCATAAGGCAAGCAATCTCTTTGGAGTAGGTGTCACTCATCTCTCAGTTGACATCTTAGAATGGAACTCATCAGTTACTACCTCTGTCTTTCCTTTGGTAATTTCATACGGTCGGTGTTGTTGCCTAGCAACTAATGCAACAGCCCCTTGTGCTATGAAAACAAATAGAAGTGTGATAGCACCTTTCCCAACCATGAGGCAAAAAGTAATGCCAGTAATGCTCTCTGTTGGCACTTGATTTCCCTGTACATTGTTCTGCAGGGCCTCTTCCAAGCTTCTGAGGATTTTAACTCTTGTCATAAATCAGGGTGGCATGTATTCAATTTCCCAATACCAAATCTCTTATCGGTATGAAACAGCCGAGCGCTTTGTGAGATATATGAGCCAATATCCCACTGTGCTGTATGGCATAAATAGAGGGAGAAGTTAGCAGTCAGAATGACATCAGCAGGTCTGGTAATTTGGTGGCATTGCATTACTGCTCTGAATTGTCTTTCACATGCCTTCTGGTCATTTGAACCTTTTTTTTTCTTTTACAGTTTTGTATTTATGTAAATGAAGCATTGTATTGGTTCTAGAATTTGCAGTGGTATTCAAACCCAATTATGCTGGTCTTCAGAGTAATGGCTATTATTCAACTGCAGCTATAGAGAACTGTTTGTCATTCAACAAATTGAACAGACAGGATTTATCAGGCTGACCATTACATTTCCAAGATGTAGGCTGGAGTGTGGAGCAGAATGCAAGGCACACATAGTGCGCTTGATGCCTGTGCTCTGGGTGGCTGATGTTATCAGCCACCCAGAGCTTGAGCTCAAAGGAGACGTGTCTCTATCACAGTGGTTCTCAAAGTGGGGTCTGGGCACCCACTGAAGTCCTTGAGGGGGTTCCCCTGCAAAACTAGTTAACATGGCATCAAAATCCAATTATATTTTTACTGTTCAAAAATAGCTGATCTACAACCTCACGTGTTGCACTGCGATGTGTTCTGAGCGTTCTGAAAATCGTTAACAACACATCTCTTTTGGAGGTCCCTAACTCCCTGGCACAAACTCTTAAGATGGGGGTCCGCTACCATATATGTATCAATGTGGGGGTCCTTGACATGAAAATGTTTGAGAACTGCTGGTCTATCAGGCTGCGTTACATGAGGATGATGGTGACGGACTGTGTCCGGCCTACAGTAGAGCCTCCTTCCCTCATCCATTCCTCTGACTTTGGGCATGTCCTCCTTGATGTGCCATAATGTCAGTAGTATTGTACTTGAGTAAATGTACTTAGTTACTTTCCACCACTGCCCAGTCCCTCTCCCTCTGTTTCTCTTGTTCTTCCCTGACTCCCTAATACATAAGCTATCATGTGACCATACATGTCCAACTAAGTTCATATGAAGTGCTGCACGATTTGTTACATAATTAATGAAAGATCCAGTACAAACCCAATTGTATTACTGTCTTACGCCACGACTTCAGAGCCAAAATAACTGGTAATTCTATCTTTTCAGATTAACGCATTTTATCCTTCCAAGTGAGAGATGCACCTCTGCTCCTGTTAAGGGTCAGTGTAGAGTTTGAGCAAAACGCGAAGGAAAATAAAAGCCTGGAGATCGAGGCTAGTGTAGAGTGACTGACCAAGCTGACATGTCACCTACTGTATGCATGAACTATAGCGTTGCAGAAACAAGCTCACTCAGTGACGCATACCTGCAATACCAACTGCAGAATGCAGTGGTAGGTGCAGTGTCATCATTAGGATTGCCAAAAATGCCCCCCACCCAAACACCGGCCTATAGCACACACACCACATCCATATAAAACAATAGCTGTCCTGCTGTAGCTGATAACAGAGTTCAGACACAGTGCCATTAGTTGCAGGATTTAGAGCATCTTTTTGTGTTTTTTATTTCTTTCATTGCTAGAAACCAAGGATGTCGGTGCATGATAAATCAATAGATTCTTTATCGATATTTGCTATTTTGAATGGCAACTTCTGAATGTAGTATTACGTTTCATTTGCATATTCCATATTTGCATATTATTTCCATATAAAACCATGGCTGTAGCCTTGCATGGAGCTACTGCTTATTCTTTCAGATGGATGGTTTCCAAGAAAATGTTAGCCTGTAGGCCTGGCCCATCTGCCAGCTTGTTGACCGCAAATGTTCTTCACAGCACGATCAAGCTTGACCACACTGCACCATACCCAACTCACAATACATTTACTAGTATATTGATAATAAATCAAATGTAATGGCATGAAATAATGGTTCTCTATGACGTACGTCGGTTGAGGACACAGCCACGGTCAAGAGTGGAAGGGAAATCCCTTAAAATATAGGCTAGAAAAATATGAAACACAACAATGACACATTCATATGTCTGATAATTAAATGTAAGTGTGAAATCAATTAATATGCTCACCAAATTGATAGGCAGATCATACGCACAGTATTGCTTCCCTCAACAAATATAAAAATGTTGGCTGCAAATGTGTTACATTGTCACTGGAAATATTCCAACATCAAAAAACACATTCAGACTTTAAGCAGTGGTGGAAGAAGCACTCAGTTTGCTTAAGTAAAAGTGGCAATACGACAATATAGAAATAATCTATTAAAAGGCCTGTATTCAAAATGTTACTCAAGTACGGAACTTGAGTAAATGTACTTTGTGTCTTTAACCATGTGCTGCTAGGTGTTGAGGGGGTGGGACTACATGGCTGCCACTGAAACATTGTGGAGTGTCTGTTACCAAGGAGATGGACTCGTGGCCTACAGTTACAATACAAGCACAAAGCAGGAGATCACTGAAGGTAAAGCACGGCACTCCTCGACATTTAACAATGACATAGCTTTGTGTAAACTGACTAGAGATGATTTTAATAGTTCACTTTATGAAAATTGTTGCATTTGTAATTTGTTCAAGGCGAGCAGCATAGATGTTGGATGCACTGAATATTTCGGCTAAACATGTTAATGTGAGTGTCTGGAACACCCAGGGCTGTTGCATGCCCTAAATGTTGATTGCTCAAATTTCTGTTACTTGTACTATACGTTTTCAGAAGGAAAACACACATAGCACCAGAAGTAAGCGTGTGAATGTTGTTATATTCAATTTATTATACTCAAGTTCATTTATTATGTCTGTGTAAATTCAGCTCAGAAATTCAACATTTTATTTCATGAAGACGGGAAATTAGGTGGCAGAAAATCCTCATTTGCTCTAGTTTTTGTCTTCAGAAGAATCCATGAACTGAACAATGTCGAAGTCTCCTTCTCTGGCAGACCTCAATCTCCACAGGAGGATGAGGAGGATCATTGCTGAAGATCCACAGTGGTCCCTCGTTGTAGTGCCTCTTTTAACAAATCTCTGCCTGCAGCAAATTGTGAGAAATTTTGAAGGTATGCTTTTAATTCCAGTAGCATCATTATACACCCACCAATTATGTTACAAAACAAAGATTTTGTTGGATTTCAATGTGTTTTAATGCAAACTTTTATTACAGAAACGCCAATAGTTGAAGAACTTCTGCCTGGCCATAAAGACTATGTGCTGGAGAACTTATCTCCTGCTCTGCCCCTGAATGTGACAGCCAACCTCATAAGTGATGAAGGCTACTGGCAGCGATGCTGCAAGGAGCGCTGGGACGTGTGTGATATCTCTCGATATGACCACAGCTGGAAACAAATGTTCTTTGAGAGACACCTAGAGAAGATTATTGAGCTCTTTATCCCAGGCGTGACAGACCCAAAGACGGTCCTTGACATGGTCCCTCTTTGCATGAACTATGTAAAAAGGCTGGACATTTCCCAGCTGCTTCCACCTATTAAAGAGCCCCAGAAGACAGAAGAAGAGGAGGCCTCAGACTCTGCCAGTGACGGCGGCTCAGATGGGCCATCTGTCGACCACTTTGACTTTGGCATCTTGCTGGACAAGCTGACCAACCTGGAGGAGCTGCATTTGGTGTACAAGGTCAAAAATTGTGGCATGAACTTTGAGTGGAATATGTTTGAGATCACCATGCAAGACTGTGAGTCTCTGGCCAAGGCCCTGAAGTCCTGTAAGACTTTGAAGGTGAATAGCATATCCTCCTCAATGTTTGATGCCACTCTGTCCTGAGATTGGTTGTCCAAATCCTGTTTTCAGTTTTATTTGAATGTTATCCTATGGATAGGCACAATTTACAATTATTGTTACCGTTGCCAAGGTTTTCGCCCCATCTGTCTGTCTGTCTGTCTGTCTGTCTGTCTGTCTGCCTGCCTGCCTGCCTGCCTGCCTGCCTGCCTGCCTGCCTGCTGATTGTCCAAAAGGAGGCATGGCCTGTCACAAAAATGCACATAACTTCTTAACAGATTAACATTTCAACAGTACTTTTTGAAAAAAGGTTTATCATGGGCCCATGAAGAACTGATCAACTGGTCATACTGTTTTGTTGTTACCCCATATGAATGATTAATGCATCATGCAGTTATATTGGGGACGTGGCACCAGAAGCACTATACCATCTGCCTCCTTCAACAACAAAATAATCCATAGAGTGTTGTCTTTGTTAGTCGTCTTATAATTATTTGTCGTCTTATATTATTAAATAGGCATGTGTTTAACTCAAGGAGATAAACTTAGCATCGAATTCAAAGAGATGCTTTGTACTCTACAACATTTTGCTAATAGCTATCTGGTACAAAGCATAAATACTATACTATTCCCATAGGTTCTGAGGCTCCACCAAAGCAAGGTGGGGGATAAAAAATGCAGACTGCTAGTGAGCTACCTCCTGGACCACCCCTCCCTGAGGGAGCTTGACTTCTCCCACAACCTGATAGGGGACAAGGGAGCCAGAGCCATCGGCAAGCTACTAAACAGGAGTCAACTGGAGACACTGAACATGTGTAACAACAATATCGGGAGCCCTGGAGCCCAAGCTATCGGCTACACCCTGTCCAAGAACTGTACCCTGCACTCCCTCAACCTGTGCCTGAACCGCCTGGGAGACGAGGGGGGCCAGGCTATCGGTCAGGCCCTGCTGAAGAACAGCACTCTGCTCCACTTGCATCTGAGAGGCAACGAGATGACGGAGCCCACCGCCTCTGTCTTCTCTCAAGTCCTGTTTCAGAACAACAGCCTCAAGAGCATCGACCTCTCCTGCAACAGACTGGGCATTGTAAGTTCATGCATGCACAATTTCTGGTCTCCAAACTGTGGAAAGGGAAATATGGCAAAGACTAGTGGTTTTCCTTTAGAAATGATTGTGTACAGTAACTATAATAATAGCATGGCTATTGAATGCAGCTTAATGTGAAATGTTGCTGAATAACAATTTTGCCCATAAATATTCCACTACAATATCATGCAAATCTCAGCTTCAACTCCCACAAACAAGTGGAACTTCTTCCCAGTTTAACTGATTATGTTTAGACTTAGAGGTTCCATTTCAACTAGATTTGAAACACAGTACCATGGGTCTTGATCAATCTCTCTCAAAGTACTATTAAAAAACACACTTCAGGATATGTTGTTGCACTAATGATGATCCCTACACACACTCCGGAAAGAGCCTCTGTCATATATATGTGTGTGTGTGTGTGTGTGTGTGTGTGTGTGTGTGTGTGTGTGTGTGTGTGTGTGTGTGTGTGTGTGTGTGTGTGTGTGTGTATATATATATATATATATATATATATATATATACACACACACACATACACACACACACCGTTTTGGTATTGAATACCAAAGCGCTCACCCCAAAACACAGTCGCCCGGGTATTCCTAAACGTAACCTCAGTAAAACGGTACCAAAACCTAACCTTATTCCTAAACTTAACCACACTAAAGCTATGCCTAACCCTAAAGTTATTTCTAACCTTATCCTCAGTAAAACAAATACAAGAATACAAGAACCGCTGGTCCGTGGAAAAAATGGGGGCGTGTGTGTTTTGGGGCGAGTCTTCCGGTTACCGTTAAATTAACACTCCTAGTGCAGGCCAGAAAAAGAGACAGTGCATTTCTCTAGCATCTGTTCAGTATAGTAGAGCAAAGTGAGCAAATAAGCTGAGAAGCACAAGGATGTCTCAATAATTCATAGATGTGTTGAAAACATGCAGTAATGGAAAGTTGAGTAGGTGTTTTGTTTTTCCCATGGGAGACAAATATGAATGTCCCCCATCTAACGGTCACTGCGCATCAAGATTGTTCAGGTTGTACACAGGACTGTGAGTGAGTAGATGGTCACTGCAGAGGATCGAAAATCAGCCACGTTGCAGAAACGCCACATGCGGTAGCATCAATATCCTCGACCTTGGTGTACTCTTCACTGAAATAGAAATGCGTGTCTCACTACAATAAAACACTGTCCACGGTCTAGAAAGTGGACAGAACATAGGTTAGTACTTTGTTGTGCAGCAATAGCATCTGATGGGGAGTGTGGATGGTGGGGTATCAAGACCCTGAGACCCCTTTGGCACTTACTTTCACTGTATCAAATGTGAACATGAGTCATCTCCAAACAACTTAGTGTGTTTTTCTCTCTCTCTCTCTCTCTCTCTCTCTCTCTCTCTCTCTCTCTCTCTCTCTCTCTCTCTCTCTCTCTCTCTCTCTCCCTCTCTCTGTGTGTGTAGGATGGAGGTAAAGCTCTTGAAGAAGGAATATCTCACAACACCGGCATCATAGAATGTGACATCCGTCTCACAGAGGTGTGTCAGGAAAGTGAACACAGCATCCGCCAGGTGGTTCGGAACAACCAGGATAGAGTGCGCATGAGACGGGCACAGGACGACCACACAAAGTAGATTTAGACTAATCAGACTAATGAACATGGTATGCAATGCAAGACCCGTCATTGCACCTATAGTAGCATCACTGATCCCTGTCGCACTGGTGGAAAAAGTACTCAAATTCTTTACTTAAGTAAAAGTACCAATACTGCAATATAAAAATACTCCGTTACAAGTAAAAGTCCAGAATTAAAAATGTACTTGAGTAAAAGTACAAAAGTATTGGCATCAAAATGTACTTAAAGTACCAAAAGTAAAAGTACTAAATATTTGAAAATAGCCGATCTACAAGCTCACAACGCGTCGCATCATTTCCACCACACTATGTGAAAATAGAGAACACATTCATGATATGTTTCCTATAGCCTTATCTATTACAGTCGTTCTTCAAGTGGGGTCCCCCAGGGACCCCCAGAGTTCCTTGAGGAGGTTCCCAGCCAAATTGGTTTACAATGTAGTCAGTGCAATTAATTGTATCTGGTAACAATTGTCATGACACAGTTTATGACTGATTTCACAGTTTATTGAGTTTATTGAATCTTTTTTCAACTTACAATACACAAATTTGGTTTGCTGTCATTTCCAGTTGTACTGTATTATGCGACATCAAGGCAACATTGTGGTAGTGTCGGTATACATAAGACGTATTACTTGTATCTATTGTTAATAGTTTCAAACTGTTCCTAGTCAGCAACAAAACTTACATGTTTCCTGACTGTTGATCTTGCAAGAATTAATAGTTTTATGACGGAGTGATTTCGTTTGAAGTACATAGAGTACTGTATACATGATAGAATATTGATTAACAGCTGTGCCTCACAGCAATACCTCACATTAAGCTGTGTAAGTGATTATATAAGGGTTACATAGTTATTGCAATAAAACCATTTATAATTAAATTATAACTAAATTGCTGTGTTGACGGCTGAATTGGCCAAATCCCAAGAGGCAATCATTTCTTTGCGATCAGAGGGAAAGGCTTCTTGTAAAATGTACTCTGGTGCTGTGTAACTTCTCTTGCCTTAACTGTACTTCAAGTTGCATGTCATAAAAATATCTTTCACTCTATCCAAATTGAGCAAATCCTACACTGTGTTATTCTGGTGACAAATTTCGTAGAAAAAGGTGTTTGCATGTACTGAAATTCACAGGATTGTTGGAATATAAATGATACAAAAAAAGAATTAAGTCATAAAAAAGCCACTATTGTGCAGCCCTAGCATGTGTGCATTCAAAACAGATCGACAGCTCTAACATTTAACATGTTTAGTGAAATAAAGGCGTATAAAAAATAACCCGACAACAAAACAAAAATATTAAAATAGGGTTATACAAACCAAATAAAGTTCAACATGGTACATGTAAAGCAGTGCACAGCACAAAGATGCTATTGGCTGTAATGAAATTATTTGTCTTGCAAGGTACAGTATTGTTCTTAAACCAGTACACCATTAGCTACATAACAAATCAACCATTTCAGATATGGAAATCCAAAAAGTCGCTGTGTCACATTTTATATTCATCGATGACACATTCAACTAAGCACGAGATACACATTTACAGTAATTGTAACCTCACACCTTGTCTTCTAATTCCACAAAATATTTTATACAATACAATACAAATGAACCTCAAAGCATTCTTGAGTGAAAGTACGTTATTACAACCTAGTCTACTTTGTACATGTTAAGAAGGATTTGATGATTTGTGTGACAAACTTGATGTGGGGGCTTTCCATTGGTCTGGAGTCTGAGGTTTGTGTTAGGATTAGTGTTAAGCGTAATTATAATGTGCACCGTCGGACCAATGATACTTTAGAATAATGGGCCATTGGACTAATGGCATGGCACCATTGATGTTAACAGTCATCTATGGAGGAAAAAGGGTATGTTATGAATATGTCACTTGTATAACCATATGGAATATCCCAGTTTTATTTGTTGTTGTTGCTGCTGCAGTTGTTTGGTAAACATTGCACTGGTAAACACTAGATCTTTTCCTATTTCCCACTTGTGCATCTGAAGCCTTGCAATTGAGAGTCTTTAAGAAAACAGACTTTTGCTATCTGAAGAGTAGAAAGGGGTTGATAATTAATCTGAAGATGTGAGGATGATAGTATTTAACAATTACATTGCCAAAAAATACATGTTCATTCAATACCTCCTTTTCATAGCTGAGGTAGCGATACACAGGACTGCATTTTGTTCAATGTTGCCCATTAGCATCGGTGGATTGATTACACTCGAGTTTCATGTTGCCAGGAAGTATTTATACAGATTTTAGCTCCCGGTCTTGTTTGATTTCTTGTTGCTGTGAAAATTGCTGATATGAATTGCAAAAAAGGTTGCCTGGTGCATCACCTCTTTTAGACCATAATCACTCAAAGAACACTGTAAAGAAAATACATTTGTTCTTTATCCCTAATGTCGAGACTGGAGAGGATTTGAGGACGTTCTATCAAGCCCATCTTTCATTTGTCTCAGAACCTTTACTCTGCTAACCATCCCTCTAATATCTATAACAGTGTGATTATGAGTTTTACTTAATGTATGCCATGATCGCAAACCATTCATTGAAAATGTCCCAATCAGTGTACAGTTGATCTGTGTTCTCAAGAACCTTTTCTATAGAGAATGTGTGCATCCTTGTCTCCTAAACATTGACTGTAGAACTGGTGAGAGGAGTTGTTGGAATGGTGACTAGTTAAGTGGGAATGATATAAAGCAGAACATAGTGACGAGCCTAACCCTGACTGCTATCCTGAGTTGTTATGGGGTTTGCATAGATGTGCTGTGAGATGTGAAAACAGACAGAGACAGATATAGTCTGTCTTGTCGGTTTTTGGTTTGTTGGATGTGTGAGGTTTGATGTCACATCTATCTCCTTATGAGAGTGAAAAATGTTCAGCATGTTCTTTGTTATTGCTCTCAAGAGATTCACCATCTCTATACAATACCCCACACATGGAATGTAATGAGTATAACCAAATTGGCCACCATTTACAAGCCTGTGATTTGGTAAGACCAGTATTAATCTGATCTGACCGCAATCAAGATTACTGAGCTTAAATAAAAATTGTTCTGAGTAGAAACAGAAGGTGATGTGAGGAGGCTCCATGTCATTCAATCATCCATACTGTACATCCATCATCTTATCCTGGGTGTGGTTAACACATTTAAGATTCATATTATGGAATAATTCAGAACGTTTCAAACACAAGGAATCAAGAATGATTTGACTGAATGTTTGCGTTGGACGTTAAAATATGCTGATCTGTAGAAGGTTAAATGTGTATTCTCTTTAAATAATTTCAACATCTACTAATGCTTTTGTGTGCTCCCCAGTTTTTAAATAGCTTGATTAAATATTTTGATATTTGATATTAAATTGATCAGACACGCCCCTCAACTAAGCCCATTCAACTTAAAACTCCATCTGTATGTTTTATGTCTCTCCCAACGGAGAGAGGTAATTGCAACAGTGTTGGCGCATCTAGTGACCAATTTGGTGTATGGTCTGCTTTAAACCTTTGTTGACATTGTCAGCTAGTAGGTGTCCAAACTTACACCAGACCAGGGTTGACATTTCTCAATGGAAAAGTATACAGGACCACCTCCGACCGCTAGGTACTGTATGTGGTAGTTACAGTATATTGTATTAACTTAGCCTACTCTACCATGTTAAAATAATTCCCGGATTGCAGCTTTAAAACAAAACTGTGACTGGAATGACAATGACAAGATCTGTGACTGGAAGGACAAGGTTCAGCGTATGTCATCCCATGACATGAGGTTTATTTTTAGTTATTTCAAGACATCCTGATGTAATCATCAGATCTGACATGATCAGTGGCTGAGTGCAGGCCTCTGTCTATTTGGAGTCTGTTTGATGGCTTGGTGTCTCTGGCTGGCTGTGTGATATGCATCAACAGAACCTGTGGCAGCACATGGCTGGCTGTATGAGAGCAGTTTCATGTAAGGAGGAAAACATAGATTGACATTTGTCAAGGTCTATGTATTGCTACAGTCCTATTATGTCCTGGATGAGCTCATCTTAACATTTATCATCACTGTCATCACCCTATATTGTCTGCTACCATCTAGACTGGTACATGTATTGACTCTAGTCTAGAGGTATTTCTAGAGCTATTCTCTGCATCATTTGTTTGAATGGCTATGTGTTGACATGACACTGGGCTTGTACTGTAAGCTAAACTATTTTAGGTAAAGGTTGGGTCATTAGGCACTTAAATAAAGAGGTAGACTTAAGTAAAATATTGCCTTTAAATCAGCTGTGTTGACATTGCTGATGCTATTATTATTATTATTATTATGGTGAGTTTGTTTTAATAATTGTTCCAATGTCGACTGTACAGAAGATACAGTTTATAATGAAAACAAAAGCAGAATTGTGACAGTAATCTGACCAGATGTGTCTCATGGATTTAGTTTGATGTTCTTGTGTCCTTTAGGCCTCCTGCACTAAATTATTCAGTGACCATCATGTTACTATATTTAGACAGCCAGGGAGGATAGTGTCATCGAAAACATCTGATTACCAGGTGATTTTGAACTAACTGGATGCTATAATAGTGCAACAACTGATTTCCTCATACACTTTCAAATAATTTGTTCAGTGGATTTCTCAGAGCACTTTTAGTCTTTAAAGGAGCAAATCCAGGTACTCTAGCATCGAAATCTTGCACGTGCAAATGTTTATATTTCATATTTTGGCTAAAGTGATTTTTGCTATTTTATTCTAGTAAAAGTCTAGGCATATTAATTTGCCCTGAAAACAAACCAAATATTTGGTGTGTTTTTCCTTGTGTACAGGTTTTGTAAGATATCTCGCTGTATGCAAATACTGTCCCATTTGGGGATCAATTACTTCACCATATTCCATGAGTCAACCCCCATTTGAGGTTTTAATTACAATGCTGTGCAGAGAATTGTTGGTCGTATCTTTGCGAGGAATTTCACTAGTGATCTAGTTTAGTCAAATATGAAAAGCAGATGCTCCTACTGTGGCTTCCAACTAAGTTCTACAACAAGCAGATACAGTTATGGCATTCGTGGTGGGATGTTTGTCCCCTTTGTATTCCGTATATGTCCTCCAATGGTAGATATTGCAGGACAGTAACATGACACTTTAGTTACCAAATGAAACTGGTGTGAAGCCAGAACTGTAATTTCTCCAAAATATTAAGTAGAATGCCACATGCTCCTTCAAAGCTGCACACTTCAAACCTCACTCTTAGGAGTCCATTTTCCCTGACTTTTCGAAAGTACTATTATGTTTTCCCTTTTCAGACACACATTTCTAGATTCTTCCATTGTCGACCATTCTGGATCATTTCATACCTTTGTGTGCCACATCTTGTGAAAAGGTTGAGGGTGAGGGAATCATTGCTTCATGGGTCACTGAGTCACCTCAATAGTGAAACGACAGGAAAAGGTCCATCCTAGCCTGCCTCTGGAGTAAAGAAAAACGTTCTCAACCAGTAAACCTCTTCGGGGAAGAGGGATTATTATATTCCTTTTCAAATGTCAGCGGTGGCAGCTGTGGGTCATAGCGAGGTCTCCACACAGGAGCCGTTCCTGTGCAGAGAGCGATGGTCATGGTTGAGGCAGCCTTCGTTGCGATGTACAATGAGCACGGGGAAGTAGAGCGCGTCCTGGTAAGCCGGAGGGCCTTCCTCGCTGGCCTGCTGGCCTGACAGGCAGCGCGTGCTCTCGGTGGGACACGATTGTTCGTTCAGGCTCCCACTGCTCCTCCATAGGCAGCTACGCCTGGAGCCATACAGGCGGCCCAGGGAGAAGCGACTCGCACTGAAGGGGATCCGCGGGCTGCCCGCATTGCAAATACTAAGGGCGCTACGGGAGAAGATGGAGGAGCTGCTGATGGTGCGGTGGCAGCGGTCACAGTTCTGCCTGTAGCTGCCGTAGCCACCGCACGCAGAGTAGCTATTGCAGCTCCCTGAGAGCTGGGTCAGGTCCATGAGAACTGCCTCAGAGTAGCTGGGCACCAGCTGCTGGTTGGAGCGAATGTGCCACTCCAGCTCTGTGCTGTCGATAGTGTTGACTCGTGGAATGCGGCGGCAGTATGGCTGCTCCTCAGATGGGGTTGTCGGTACGTAGTCGAAGCCGAACAGCTTCTCCACATGGTAGTGTACGCAAGCGGTGCGGTACTCCGTCAGCACCCGCAGAGGCCAAGAGAGGGTGCAGGCGGCCACCGTCCAGAACACGGACTTGGTCACGTACCATGGGAGGTTATTGGGGTCAGAGAAGGCAATCATGTACTCCTTAAAGTCTACATTCTTCAGGTGCATTCCCTCACGGGCCTCCATGTAGTCATCCAGGCCCTCATTCTCTGTGAAGAACCTGGCCCGCTGTGTCAGGTATGAGTTCTCAGACTCCACGTTGGCGAAGCTAAAGCACTTGGTGAACCTCAGCCTGGTGACGGGGAAGCACTCCAGGCCCAGCAGGCGCTTCGATATGTCTTTAGCTCCGCAGTTCCCATAGTCAAACTCCGCCTCGGCCACGTGGGTGTTGACACGCTCGTGGTAAACCTGTGTGGTGGTGTAGGCATCTCCGTTGCGGTAGCGTGTCACCTGCCGTGTCCTCCTGACATAGTGGTAGCTGATGGCCTTCCACCAGATGCAGGGTGTGGCCTGCTGCATGTGCAGGATGCGCTCGGTCACGCTCTCCACGTCCACTTTGTGCTGCAGCTCGTTCCTGCTGTGGCAGTGCCAGCACTCAACCAAGTAGACCACATAGAGCATGACCAGGAAGGCCAAAGGGATGTAGATGTAGCCGTTGGAGCAGGGACTGTCGTGGTACATCATAGACTTTCCCTTGTAGGCGCTGTCGAAGGAAAGGCGCGTGACCTTGGCCACCTGGCACCAGGCCATGGCCCCGACACAGCCGTACATCAGCAGGGACAGCAGCAGGCACTTCCAGTGGATTTCCCGGCATAGAGACTTACGTAGGGACTGTTTCACTGGCTGCTGCTGCACACAAGAGGATAGAGAAAACAAACAGTAAAATCCTCAGTGTTCATCTGAACTAATCTATCTATTCAAATATGTCTCTTCAAAATTAAATATGTAGCTTTATTGGCAGCAATTATTGCCACCATAACTTTTCAAAAGAGTACTCATCGAAAGCTTTTAGCTTGATCGATAACCTGAAGGCACTTACTGAACAATGTGAATTAATCATACTCCCATTGACAATTGATGTGGGTAGGTTTAACTCTGTTATTTATTTATGAATGACTGGCTGACTTTTTTTTATATGCTTTAGCTTTCAGATAGGTCAGTGTAGAGACAGGACACCAAGAGCAGAGAGAGAGGAGAAACATGCTAGGGGTCGGGATTCAAGGCCGGGTCCTTATAGGGCATCGCAGTTGCGGCCACTTCCTGGTGCCACTGCAAAATACTCAATGCATTTTTCCCATTGACTTTTCCAAAAATATTTATATCAATTAATTTAAGCCTAGAATCAAGGCGTTTTATGGTCATGATTCACCAGTATCCTGGATAGCTTGATTCTAGGCTTAAATGAATTGATATAAATATTTTTGGAAAAGTCAATGGGAAAAATGCATTGAGTATTTTGCAGTGGCACCAGGAAGTGGGCGGGAACTGCGATGCCCTATAGCCTGGGACCAGACGAATCTGCGAGTGATATAGTCTGGCTACGCCAGGCTAGGGTCCTTAGGCTCACAAGGAGCATAATATGATCTGTGCACTACTGGCTAAACCATCAGGCACCCCCAGGTTTACTCTTTTATTGAGAAGTAAGAACCCAGAGTTATCTTGGTTACGGGATGAAGACACGGCAGAATGGCTGTTTAGAGAGGAAGCTTTTACATTAACAAACTTTGTACGGTATTATTAGGATAAAGCATGGAAAGTGAGACAGGATAAGACATATGTTTGAATGCTTAAGTCTATTATGTTTATGATTGTGTAGAGGTGTATTTGTACAATATGAGCTGATGGCTGGTTTGTTTGTGTTGGTCCAGTTTTGATCATTTGTATGCACTTTGACTTACCACTGAGTACTGTTAATGGAAGAACGTGTTTGCTGAACATACTGTAAATAGCTTAGTGTCTTGTAGCCCATGTGCACTTGTAGCCCATGTGCCCATGTGTCAGACACTTCAATAAAATACAATATAATAACTGCTAACGTGAGAATTATAAAATGGAATAACTGGTGACATAAATATATATTAAGATTAGGCAAAAAGCCTCTATTCCTTGCAGCACATGAAATATTTAGGGACATATTCACTGTTCTAAGTGCTTTTACATAGTTTATGCATGAGCTGTAAGCTGATTTATCATGGTCTTTGCGTGTTATGATCAAAAGATTCACCGGCTCCCTCTTAGTGCCTCCTATGATCAACTTCAAGACTCAAGAGAATGCTTTGAAGAAACGTAAAATTGAAGAAATACTAAATATATACTTTACCACCAACCAGGAACACTAGACAGTGTGCGTGCATTTGTATGTACATGCATGTGCATATAGTTTGCTGAATTTGAATTAGAGTAAGGTTTATTTGCAAACATTTGATAATGGAAAGTTGTTTTTTGGAAATGCTTACCTAATATTAATCTGGAGCTATGTAGTGTGAGCTCATGTTACTGCCTTTTGTGCCCTAATCTAGTAGAACTCCATCTATGGTAATCAAACTCCATCTATGGTTGGAGGGAAATCAAATTTCCCCTGAAAATAAAAAAGACAAAAATGTGAATGCGTGTTTGGAGATATTTTGGAAATCAAGGCACAGTCACAAAAGCATCATTGCTGTTGCTGCATTTTTTGTATTATGACAGATGGGTCTTTGGTCTTGGAGCTGTCTAAGAAACTAAATATCACAGCTTTAATGCCATTAAAGCATTTAATAAAGCAGGCAGGTGGACAAGCGAGTGAATTAATTGCCATTGCATTTATAGGTACAGGCATGTGCATATAGTAATGCTAAATTTGAATAAGAGTAAGGTTTATTTGCAACATTTGGTAATGGAAAACAGTAAAAGTTCAAATGAGTCTGATACAGTATGTCTGGTATGAGAACCCACACTCCTTTAACCCATTAAGACCAGGAACGCATTTGTGTTATTTTAGATTTCTTTGGCTATTCAAGTCCGGCACTGAGTTTTTGAAAAATTGTGAAAATTTGAATCTTTGAACGTATATTTTTTAAGCGAACATTTGTAACTCAAATCTTTGCTTCTGGGGGTCCCTGGAATAGAATATTTTGAGATATATATATATATATATATATACATATATTTTATTATTATTATTATTTATTTTTTTTCCCAAAAACTGTTAGTTTTTTAGAAAACATTTTTAGAATCGGCCTCAGGTCTTAATGGGTTAATGCCAAACCATCCAGAATAAATGCTGTACTTTCTCCCAGGCAGCCAGTATAAAGCTGGAGCCATCTTTCTCCACCTCAGGACACTGCCAGCCGTAATGCCCTTATCAAGAGCTAGTCACACCATTATGGGAATACCGCCACAAACACTTGGCAATTGGCACAGATTCAAAAGCCCCAGGAAGAAGAGATTATAGCTGATTTCATTCAAACATTTGCATATCGTCACTGTCAGACAGCAACCTTGTATCTCCATATTTCATTCCAGAAATGAATGCCCTATTTTATACATATGACAGCGTCACACAAAAGCTGCGGAATTAGCCGGTCTACAGGCTCACAACGCGATGCGACATGACGCATTGTGAGCTTGTAGATCTGCTATTTTTGCTCATCTGTAGACATTTTGTTTTATATCTTTGAAACATTTTGAAAATGTTCACCTATAATGACATGCCCCAAATAGGGACAACTGGTTGAAAGTGGTTATTTATAAATATTTGACTAAGGAAGATATTAACAAGAGCTTGTGACTGAATAATAACTGCATTGAAACGCAGGTTCTTTTTTCCATTTCCTGAAAAGTAACGGTACAGGTTTCCCCCTGACAGCCTGCATATCAGAAAGAAAACAGCCCAGGGACTATCATGTAAAGACACAGGGCAGGAGGGACAATTAACACGTTGTATAGACTAATGCTGATTCTGCTTGTATAGGACAGTTCAAAGCTTAAATGGTGCATATGGTCTCATGTAATGACAGAGAAAGGAGGAACTTGAATGCAGTGGTCAAAGGTGTGGAATAAAGTGCACGTTACTGTAGCTGAGTGTACAAATATAACCAAATGCACAGGACCATTTGGTTACACTTGTTACACTGAGGATTTTACAATAAATTGCATTTATGCATTGAAGCCAACATACTCTTTGAGTAAAAAACAAAGGTGTATATAATAGATGTTCTTGCTCCATAATTATCTTCCATCCCCTTTGTCACACAGTCCCCAAGCCCCTTACTAAGCCAACCTCAGCACCCCACAGGGCAGAGAAGATCAACATTGGAATTCCCCACTGGGCTATTCTACTGCCGAAATGTTTATTCACTGTTAGCCTGTATACTCTCTACTACTATAATCAATAGATCACGACACACTTTCTGGATCACATAGCATTAGCACACATTGGCCCCTGTTTGAGAAACACATAATGATGTGCTGTTGTGCACAAAACATTAGCACTCCAAACATTTATTTTTGGAAATGCTTACCTAATATTTATCTGGAGCTATACAGCATGAGCTCATGTAACTGCCTTGTGTGCCCTTATCTAGTAGAACTGCATGATCTAAAAAGAAAATCAAACTCCATTTATGTTTGGAGGGAATTCAAATTTCACCTGAAAATAAAAAAGACAAAAATGTGAATGCATGTTTGGAGATCTTATGGAAATTAAGCATCATGGCTGTGAATGCATTTTGTGTATTATGACAGATGGTTCTTTGGTCTTGGAGCTGTCTAAGAAACGGGTAGATTTGGACTACATTTCACAACTTTAATGCCATTTAAAAAGGAGTGCATAAGCATTTAATAAAGCAGGAGGGGTGGAAAAGCGAGTGAATTAATTGGCTATGGAAAGTGAGCTAATTGTAGCAACAACAAGAAACTGTTTTTTTCACACGGCTGGCAATTTCACTGCTGTCTTGGTGGATGTAATTAAGCTTCCTAAAAGAAAGCTTGATCGAAACTTGGGCCAATGCACTTTTGTAATGAATTCAGCAATGGTGCCAGACAAAAGCAGTTGCAGTCTGCAGGAGTCTCCCAGTCTCTGACACTGCTAATGATTTTCTGTTGGAGTAGTGAGAGACAGAATGTTGAGTCTATTTTTGGGATGTACAATATGAAGGTGTAGTTACACTAAGATCAAATTTGGTGCAAAATCATTATTAGTCTATGATAATAAAATAAAAAATGTACAACCTCATAATGGTATAGCAGAAACAACTCTAGAAATTAAATAGTTAATCACATAAAGCGCTAAATACTTGTTTGCTAAAGCTAAAGTCATGACACCTTTAAGAAAAGTCTCTTCTTTCTTAATGTTGCTTTAGACAAAGACAATAGACCTACTAAATTTGATGGAAGAGGAATCCAATTTGAAAGAGGATGTGTAGTCTATTTGAGGGTCCATGAAATAATTGTGAGAAAAACGACAAATGTTTCAAAACAACTAACATTTAATTCATAAAACAACATGATCTTCTAGACATAATGGTGTCATTAGCTGAGTCTCTAACACTTTCATTGATAGGATAGGCCGGTATAAGACTGGCTATAGGTTATATGAATACAACTCTTGTGTAATGAATGTAACTTATGATTTTAAATTCTTGAGGTATAGCCTATAGAAGTTGAATTGGTGAAATGGGGAGGCTAAAGAAATGCCAACAAATTCATTTGTTCTAAAAGTCAATGAGGAATTAAATTCAAATGTATAATTTGAAACCTAACTCTTTTGTTTCAAGGATTTATTAAGCAATTTGACATAGTCTTTCACTGCTCAACAAAATGAATAGTGTTGCAGGATTGGACCAAACATGGGCAGCATATGGATTTAGTCTACTAGTGGTTCTGCATATAGACTAGCCTAGGCAAGAATCATTGATATCCTTCACTAGATATGCCTATGTGCAATAGAGGGAAGACAAAAATACTCTCACGCACGGTTACATCGCGTGCGCGCCCAGTATAGTAGTAGGCTAGCCTACACATGTCATTGCATCTATTATGAATAGCCTATGATTATATGGCCATTGACACATTATTGTATAGGAAATCCCATGTAGGCTACTTGCCCCTCGCAGCGCACTGTGCGTTTTTCCAGTGAACAACATTAATTAACCACTTAAACCCCAGCAGGTATTGTGGGGGGAAAGCTTACGCTGAAAATAGCATATCGACAAGCTCACAATGCCATGAGTTGCATCATGGCATTGTGAGCTTGTTGATCGGCTATTTTCAGCGAAAGCTTTCCCCACAATAACAGAAAACAGAAAAGACACTATGATGGACTCCGGTTACCCATATGGGATGTAAGTGGCTAATTAAAATATTGTAACACCGAGCAAAAACAAACAAAACAGCATTCTCATAAATGAACCTATTATATAAAATGGTCCTTACGTCCTCACGGGGACCCTCTGGTACGGTAGTGGTGGTACTGCTCTCAATCTCGGTTGCAGCCGATGCTGGGGACATGTTGACAATGGTGCAAAATGATGGAGGAGCAGCATTGATGATGATCTTTTTGGAATAGCGAGTTCCAAATCACGGCGAAACGCTAACTGCAGCAATAAGCCCCCACCACCAAAGCATCATCCAAAAGAAATCAGGTGTGGGTGTATAACCCCGAAATGGTTGTGTTAGAATTAAAAGATTTGCGAGGATGCATCCCCACATCTTTCACACTAGCAGCCGTTGCGTGGCTACGACAATGTGGAGCTGATGCGTTGGAGTCATGTCTGGTGCCTTGGACCACTGTTTCCCCAAACAGTGGATCGGGACCCACGTTTGGGTCGCGGACCCATTTTTATGGGACGCGAGTAAATATCCCCTTTTTGTCTTCCATAAAAAAAAAGAGAATCATAAAGATTTAAAAGGTTGCAGTACAGTGGCAGTACAGTGTGCACGTGGAAGCTCACTGGGTTTAAAAGCATAAACTAAAATGTGATATAATAGCCTCTATAGCCTGCATTTTAAGTGTAGCCTATATTTGTTTTAGTGTCTGGATTATTCTGAGACAGACACATTCTAAAAAATACAGAGGCTATAGTTATTTCTTCATCCAGCAGTTGCCAGCTTGTAGCCTATAGTACATCCATTATAAACATTATACTGTTATTATATTTTCAGTGCATGAAGTAGTTTTTTGTTGTGTATATTTCTGTCACGTTTTTGGCCTATTTTGAGACTGCAAACCATTGAGACTGGTCAACCAGATGAACTGGCCTTAGAAGTAGGATTCAATGTGGGCAAATTCGTCTAGATTAATGTGACATTGGTGTAATTTGTCCCAGAAAATATGAGTAGACTACTTTTTGGGGCGACAGACTCATTTGTCTTTCTCTTGATAAAACGTATATGTTTCTTTTTATGAGAGACGTAGTAGCCTAGGCTACTTCCTTATTCTTCAAACCCAAACCCCAAAACAAGAAGGCCTGACTAGAAAGAGATATTTTGACGGTAATTTAAGATTATGGTGTCACTAGCAGGTCTGAACTGCCCACAGCCCTCTGAGACACAGACCGAATAGAAATGAGCATTAGTGAGGACCATGCAGTTTATGAGGTTGAAATGGGTGAAGTGGTCCTTTAAGTATAAATTGAATGTAAAGGTAGGCTACTACAGGCTTTCACAGGGCCCACGTTAGTAAAGTACCCAGTTCATCAGGGCCCAGCTCGTAAAACTGCCCAGGCTGTGTGCCCACTTCGCAAAAGTGGACAGTTTTCTTGTATTATTAGAGAGGACTCTCTCTAGCAGTAAGCTGATATTCTACTGCCCTCTAATGGCCATATCAATACAAAAGGCAAACAAGGGTAGCATGGATGATAGCCTTTAGCCTTTTTTTACAGGCAAATGACTGCATTTAACGAGCATTTTGTATTAGCCTATCAGCCTAATGCATCCCATTCCCATTATTTATAACTCTATGATCCCTTCATTCCACATAGCAATGGATCCAGTGGTGGAAAAAGTACTCAAATGTTTTACTTAAGAAAAAGTATCAATTCTGCATGTAGAAATACTCTGTTACAAGTAAAAGTCCGGAATTCAATTTACTTGAGTAAAAGTACAGAAGTATTGGTATCAAAATGTACTAAAAGTACCAAAAGTAAAAGTAGGCCTACTCATTATGCAGAAAGTCCCATTTCACAAGTTTTCAAATGTATCCTTTAGAAATAGCAGATCTTCAAGCTCACTTAATGCGTACCAAGGCGGGCTGAAGATGGGTTGAAGTGGGTAATGTATGTTTTGTGATAATAATCAAAATCTACAAAGTAGCCTAACTAGTAGCCTTAGCCTAACTAAGTGTTTCAAATAATTGTAGTGGAGTAAAAGTACAATATTTCCCTCTGAGGTGTAGTGGAGTAGAAGTAAAAGTACAGACAATTGGAAATACTCCAGTAAAGTAAAAAAATAAAATAATAATAACCTCAAAATTTTACTTAAGTGTTGAGTAAATGTACTTAGTTACTTAAATGTACTACTGGAGCGTCCCCCTGCAAAGAATTCTAGAACGCACACTAGTATGGAGTTACAATGTAACTGTTACATAATAATATATCAAAGTGCAGTTTGAAGTTGGCCTTCGAACAAGTATTGGGGTCACGCACAGGCACGCACGCACGCACACACACGCGCTGCAAGTTCAACGCTACAGAGTGGGTTTGCTCAACCTAAAAACACAATGCAAAGGTTTGTGTTGTGTTGATCAAGTTACCTTCTGACTTCTGCATGCTTCACTGGCAATCCGTGATCCGGTGCACACGCGCGCAAGATCAACACACAACGCGTGCGCACGCACGCACGCACGCACACACACACACACACACACACACACACACACACACACACACACACACACACACACACACACACACACACACACGCACGCACACAAATAATTGTAGTGGAGTAAAAGTACAATATTTGCCTCTGACTCTGAGATCATGTAGTGCAGTAGAAGTAAAAGTAGGCTACTGAAAACTGGAAATACTCTAGTAAAGTAAAAAATACAGTAGCCTACTTGAGTAATTGTTATGTACTAAGTTACTTTACACCACTGCGCGCGTATACGCACGCAGGCGCGCGCGCGCACGCACACACGCACACGCACACACACACACACACACACACACACACACACACACACACACACACACACACACACACACACACACACACACACACACACACAGTAGGGCCACGCCTTTTGGGGATTCCCCACGACAAAAACAGCTTTGCTTTTCACATGTCAGCTCTTCCCCTATCCTTCCTAACCCTATCGCGTTTCATTGCTCACATGCCCCGGACTAGAGGAGAGGACTATGCGAGGCGAACTCTGCATTTGACCTATGATGTTAGTGTTACCACACATTTAGACGTTTCGAGTTATTCTTGTCTCACTTATTGTTGTTGCTAGAAGAATGCTGTTATGAACCTCGGTGCTGTACAACCCCATTTAATTTAAACCGCTTCTTCTCTCAAACTTGATAACTGCCCGATTTATTTGAGATTCGGGAAGGGAAAGCGTGCGGTGGCATGAAACCAAACAGTACATTCCTTTGGTTTCACAAAGGAGCGCTACTTTTCTCAGGTGCGATCAGCCTTTCCCTGGAGGACGAATCACCTCGGCGATCGACAACACCAGGTACCAAGGAGGCTTAAAACTCCGAGGGGGACCCCCGGGGACCACCACCAGCGCCATGGCAAGCGGCGACTATAATAAAAAAGAGAACTTGTCGGACGACAACCGCGCGGACTCCGGCATTGACTCGTATAGATCCATGATATCGAAAGACGAGCCCACGTCGCGGTACCAGTCTGCTGAATACAGTGAACCGAGGGATAATAATAATAAATTTAATTCCGCCGCGGACGACCGTCTGGATTCCGCGTATGGCTCCTCGTCCCTGACCGTTGAGAGCCTGTCTGAGATGGTGGCTCAGTACCGCATCTCAGGGCCAGCCAGCACCGAGGATGACACGGCACAGAGCAGCACGGAACTGCTGTGTGAACACCAGGAGGACAACCTGCTCACCACTATCACCGAAGATGGGGACACGTATGTTTTCTGTTTTCTCTTCTAGGCCAGTGATTCTCAACCATTTTCATTTCAAGGACCCCTAGTTTGACATGCATTAGGCTACGGACCTCCATTTAATGGCATTTTATACCTCTGGGACCCCAATTCATATTGTAAAATCAATGTTAATTTAACTCGTTAGGGTCCATTTGGTTCCATTTGTACACTCTCAGAGTTACAGACCCATAAGGGTCCATTTGGTTCCTGTCCATCATTTAGCTGGGGACCCCCTGGAACCCCCTCAAGTACCCCTGGGGGTCCCCGGACCCCACTTTGAGAACCAATGTTCTAGGCTATTTACATTTGGATCTCAAGCTGAAGTGGTGGGAAAAGTACTCATTTTTTTTTACTTCAGTAAAAGTATCAATGCTGCAACATAGAAAGAAATACTCTGTTACAAGTAAAAGTCCGGAATTCAAAATTGACTTGAGTAAAAGTATAAAAGTATTGGCATCAAAATGTTCTTATAGTACCAAAAGTAAAAAGTACTACTCATTATGCAGAAGCTCCACAAGTGTTCAAAATGTATACAAATCTTTTGAAAATAGCAGCAACGCGTTGTGAGCTTGTAGATATGCTATTTTCAAATAGTCAAAGTATATAGGGATAAAGTGGCTACTGCATGCTTTGTAATATTAATACAAATCTACAAAGTTACTAAACTATTAACTACAGTTTTCAAATAATTATTGTGGAGTAAAAAGTACAATCTTCGCCTTTGAGGTATAGTGGAGTAGAAGTAAAAGTACTGAAAATCTAAAATAATCCAGTAAAGTAAAAAATCCTCAAATATGTGTACTTAAGTACAGTACTTGAGTACATGTACTTAGTTACTTTCCACCACTGGCTGAATGTGGTGCATGCCATTAGATTAGAAGATGTTGAGGGACATATACAACTAGGTAAACAGTGATCTTAAATTGTCTTTAGGTTATGTTTTCCTTTCTCCCAAGTCATCTGAAAATTCTTTAGTAGATTGTGGAGTGCCTTCCAGTGGCACATGCCACATTCCAGCATGATCAAACTTCCCACTCAAGAGAAGGAAGCAAATGGGTGTTCAATGTTCCAGACAAAATTGTTTAGTGAATTGCTAACTTTCACATGTTTTGTTTTTACACATAACAATAAAATACACATAACAGCAGTCAGTAGAACTGAAGTAATTAACCATTAGCTTTCTAAATTGACTGCATGCATACATAGCACAATATTTAAGTAGGCTAATCTATCAGGTTATGAGCAGTCAAATAAAAATACCCATCATATGATATGTGTTGTATGATGCCTGATGATTCAAACAATCGATTACTTTTGGACTTTTAATGGAACCAATTATAAACTGCCACATAGGTTCTATGAATGAGATGGGATTTTACCCATAGTTTCCCATGTTATTTGTTTTCTGAGGGAGGGGGGTTTAAAATGCAATACTGCTGGGTTTTTATTTGCTCTGTCATTGCTCATGGGTCTAGCTCAGTGGTTCCCAAACTTTTTAGCTGAAGACCCAAATGAGAAATTTGAATTTAACCCAAACTATTATTAAGCTATTTTCACTACTTCTTTAAAATAATTGTTGTTGAATTTCTTTGATTTGATTGTATTTATGTAATTCGCTATTGCATTTAAAAAAAATCTTTGCAAGTCTTTTGAATTAATAATAAAGACACAATTTAGGAAACGAAAAATAAAGGGCTGTTTGCTGGCGACCCATTAAAAATGGGTCTGCGACCCCAAAATGGGTCCTGACCCACTGTTTGGGAAACAGTGATCTACAGTAGCTGCACTCTACTGGGCGCCTCGGCCTCGGAAAGCAGAAGTGGCAGCATTGGGCGCTCTGGACTTCCCCATACAAGACAGACAGGGCACATAGTAGGCCTTCTGTCAGACAGCCTGTCTGTCTCCAAGAACATTCAAATCAATGTAGGGCACGGGTTCTCAAACCTTTTCATTTCAAGGACCCCCATAACTCGGAGTATACAAATTCCCGTAAAGGGCTCCGTTTATGCACTCAGAGTTACAGACCTGTAAGGGTCCATTTGGACCCTGGACCCCACTTTGAGAACCACTGATATAGGGAATATATACTTTTTCCCAACAGGCACAGTGGCTTACGGAATACACATTGCATCAGATTTTAGATGCATGAAATAGAAGGGAATGGGAAAGATGCCAAAATCATTATTTTGCTACATGTAGTCCAATCTATCCATCCGCACAGCATGTGACGTGGATGGTGTAAGAATGAAACTTCAGCACGTTTATGTTACCGGCCAGCAGAGAAGAGTAAAATAGCCCATCAGCCTGTATAGCCTACCCTCACTTGGTGAATATCCATTGAAGTGCATCATCAACCGTTTGACGTTGTAGTTGTAAGGACTGATGTAAACTAATCATTGATGTACATATGTTGTTTACTGTTTGACCTCGTTCGATTTCCGCTCTCTCATTGTTTGGGCCTCATGGTTTCAGTCCGTCATCTTTTAGCGTAGTTACATGTCAGAAAAGACCTGAAATATACGCCACATCAATTCCATTCAACTGAGAAAGAATCATGCAAACATTGAGTTTCCCCTGTGGGATTTTTAGCTCTTTTTCATTCAATTCTTAGTTCTTACTCAAATCAGGAAGTTCCTCTGACATGAATGAGTTGTACTGTAACAGAAGGGCCTTGCTGGCAAGCCAGCTCATCATTCATTTAGTTTGTACTCATTTGAATCTGGGTTAACACACGATACCTGCTTCTTGTTATCTGAATGAAATGCTAAGATAGCCTATACATAAAGATATGGAAACACACTTTTTTCTCTAAAGATAAAAGAAAATCACAATGTATTTTGCTGCAAAGAGCAATCAACCTGTCAGTCCCTTTCCATCACCATTGAGGTGTTATTTTTTTTTTTTTATGTAAGAAGGAGGGAAACTCCATTAAAAAAGAATCCCAGATATATTTCAGCTCAATAACAGCTGTCTATCTATAAAACCCACGGCTGAAATATTTCAGTAGTCTGCGACTGAACTAATATTTAAAATATTTAATATTTTATTTTAAGAAATATTGAAGAACATTTTTTTTTCTACTACAGTAAATTACATTTTAGAGAACATATTTACATTTTATGGAAGATAAAATGTAAATATAGCATATCTGCAAGCTCACAACGTGTCACGGATGCAACACATTGTGAGCTTGTAGACTGGTTATTTTGTGTGTGCGATGCCACCGTACAACGTAGTATAAATCAGGTATTAAGCCAAGTCAAGTATGGCCTACAGTCAAAACAGCTGGCGTGATGAAGCGTCAGTGTCTTGTGGATCTGTGGGGTCATGATGCATCCATGTTTCTCTGCAGGCTTTAGGGAAGGCAAGTCAAGTTTATTTGCACATTTCAACATTTCAACAACAAGGCAATTCAATGTGCTTTACATTAAACATTAAGCAAACGCATTATAACGGGCCATTTGAAGTCAGTAAAAAAGGAAGAAGGAAAAAGAAAAAGTTCAACACCTGTGTCTTTCATAGGAACCTATTCAGGACACAGAGCAAAAAATATATATAGAAATAAAATGTAATACAGTAAAAAACAGATAAGTAGAAATAAAATAGAAAAATAACTGAGTAAAATTACAGTGCAGAAGAAGAATTCAAAAATCTCTATAAAAGGCAGTGGCGAACAGAAATAATTTTAGCTGTGATTTCAAAGAAGAGAGTTGCAGCAGACCTGTGTTGCAACTCTGAAGTGTCCAACACTCATCCCTGAAAGCACTGAGCAATGAAATTAACACAGTCTGTATGTACTGTATGCATGTCATGTAAACACATTTGGCCTTGTTTATTTCCAGCTATAGATTGTGTGTTACTAAGGATGTGATGTAAAAACTAAAACAATGACATCATTCTGAAAGTTGTGTCAATAAAGAAATACACATACATTGGTTTCTATTTTCAACGTAACAATAGCACAATAAGAAATGCAATCCACTTTTGCAATTTTTTATAATAATGTATTTAATTAAATCACTCAACTTGGAATTGGTTGAAAGCAAAAGGTAGTCTATTAAAAGTTTCATATTGGGGCCTTGTGCTGCTGCTGGTTGGTCTAAATTAAGCACTAGTTCCATTTCCTGGTTTTTGCACACTTTTGTTTGCTACAACTTCCCACTCAGGTATTGAGGTTAGTGAATTGTTGTTCTTGACTAGCTTTGTGTTAAGACATTTTAACATCAGAACACAGAGGTTTAACACCCAACACTCACACAATTTAAACAGGCCTTTGCCTACTATTGCCTGGTATAAACCTTTAAACCTTGTTATTCAGCCCACCAAGAATTGCATTTCTGGGTAAGCTGCAATGCATTTGAAGGGAGGATTATGAGGCAATATATCTTCCCATCACTTCCACGTCTCTTTTTTCCAGTTCTTCAAAATACTGCCTCTGTTGCTCAATTATGTGACAGCAGGCCTACTGGTTTTCGCAAGCATGTAATGTGAAACTTGTTTGTTTGTTTGTTTGTCACCCCTATAGAATCCTGCATTTAGCAATCATTCATGAAGATGAATACTTTTCTCACCAGTTGATACAGCTATTCCCCAAAGATGTTCTGGACATCCAAAACAATTTGTACCAGGTATGTGAAATTGTGCAATGCAACACTATCTAAAGTCAGGCTACCGAAGGTCTGGAACTTTTTGGCACCGCATTACTTCCTCTTAATCAACGTGTTGACAGTGACAAGTATAGTTTTATTTATGACCTCGAATCCAAGGGAACTACTGTTCCTCTTTCTCTGCAGTACAAACCCCTCATCACTGTGGGTGGTTCCTTTGTTAGCTCATGAGGGACTTTGAATGGAAACTCCCCTCCTCCTGCCTGTAGAAACAAAACCGTAGGGAAACAGTGGAGTGTATCCTTGTGAGCGTAGGCGGAAGAACCATTCCAATCTTTTAAGATGACAGACAAGGCTCTAGCCAGGGTTGAAGAAAGCAAGCTGATACGGCTGTGTTTGTTTCAAAGAAAAACATCTGAAGAGTCAAAATTGAGAGTCAGCACTTCATGCAGTGACTCAGTGAATCCTGTTCTTGTAGAAGAGTTCACCAAAAGCCACACAATAGCTGGGGGGCTTTTGATTGCTTAATTCAGACCTTCTTAAAAAATCTTGTTGGTCCCTGTACAGTAGGTCTTGTAAAGAAAAACAAAAGCTTATGCATTGCATACTAGTGTATGCTGTCCGTGAGCACACACAGTTATTTACTGCACAGAACAGTTGTACAAGTAATAAGAAATAACCAAAGCATATTTCTTCTTACTTTGATTGCATTATTATTACACCATCTTCCTTGCTGTAGACACCGTTGCACCTGGCCACCTACCTGAGCCTACCCAATGTGGTGCAGGGCCTAGTTGAGAAGGCAGCCAGTCTAGAGCTGCAGGACCAGGATGGGAACACCCCTTTGCACGTGGCCTGCCAGCTGGGCCGGATTGACTGTGCTACTGAGATGACCAGAGAGGTGTCGCCCAGCAAACTGGCACCAGTCCTAGAGACCCAGAACTGGAGAGGTGAACGCAGGATTAACTGTTCTGTTACTGCTGTGAGCTAATGATGTGTTGTTGTTTAGGGACATTTACTGTGTGTGTGTGTGTGTGTGTGTGTGTGTGTGTGTGTGTGTGTGTGTGTGTGTGTGTGTGTGTGTGTGTGTGTGTGTGTGTGTGTGTGTGTGTGTGTGTGTGTGTGTGTGTGTGTGTGAGAGATACCTGCCAACCTCCGGTGGGGGGTCATACCACGCCCCCAAGCGGGGAGTCTGGGGGTCCCCCCCAGGAAATTTTGAACAGAGTAGATGTAATTTCCAGTATTCTGGTGTATTTTGGGAGTTTGACACCTTTATCAGCCTTTCATTCAAATTTTGGACAGTGTGGCTCCCATGAAAACCATCAGGGTCAAAACCCGCTCGGTACCATGGATGAATTCGGACATCCTTACTGCCATGAAAGTCAGAGACAAAAAGTGTTCTGAGCTTCATAAAAGTAGGATCAAACTAGCCAAATGTTTTAACAAAGGTCTCGAATCCCACGTAGCTAAACTTGAAAAGGAAAAAAACAAGCTAAGAAACAAGGTAAATAGCATGCTCCTGTTAGCAGAAAAAAGCTACCTCGATGACAAGATTGAGGAAAATCAAAAAAAAACACGAGAGCTTTGGAGGCTACTCAAGAACCTCCTAGGCTGCAGCAAAAAATTGAAAACCAGGCTTTCAAACTTAAGCCTCAAGGTGAATGACACTCTCATTTCATCCAAACACGAAGTGAGTAAAATCCTCAACATATTCTTCACGACCGTAGCCTCAGATTTGGTTGAAAAACTTCCTCCACACTCTGGGAGATATGGTGAGGAGTATGTTGTCTCATTTTACGAAAAACAGGGTGTTTGCAAAGATGACTTTAAACTCTCCCCTGTGAAAACAGAAGAGGTGTTTAAAAAATTGAGTGCTCTTCATCAACACAGAGCCACAGGCCTCGACAATATCCCCCCCCAAATTTCTAAAAGACTCAGCCGCCTCCATTGCTCCAATCATTACCCACATATTCAACCTCTCCACCACACAGGGACAGGTCCCCAACGACTTCAAAAAAGCAAGGGTGACCCCTCTGTTCAAAAAAGGAAACCAATTAGACCCTGGCAACTACCGCCCTATTTCTATTCTAAGCTCCATCTCGAAAGTCATGGAAAAAATAGTCTATGAACAGGTCGACAAGTATCTTGCCGAGAAAAATCTAATCTACAAATTCCAATCTGGCTTCCGAACAAACCACTCCACTGACACATGCCTTCTCTATTTGAACGACTCTATCAAACAAGAGATTGAAAAGGGCAAATATTGCGGCATGGTCATGCTGGACCTCCAGAAGGCTTTTGACACCGTTAATCACCCGATTATGATCAATAAGCTCAGAGCAATAGGTTTTGATGACACGTCAGTGAACTGGATGAGATCCTACCTGGAAGGGAGGGAGCAAGTGGTGGAAGTAAACGGCACCCAGTCCCCCCCCCTCCCAGTGACTTGTGGTGTTCCCCAAGGAAGTATACTAGGACCCTTACTGTTCCTGATATATGTGAATGACATGTCGTCAGCCTGCGACTGCAACCTGTTCCTGTTCGCAGATGACTCGGCCCTGCTAGTCTCGGACAGGGACAGGCTGCAGGTTGAGAAAACTCTCAGCTCTGAACTCAACAAGATCTGCATCTGGCTCTCCGACAACAAGCTCTCATTACACCTGGGCAAAACGGAATGCATCCTCTTTGGGTCCACTCCTAACCTCAGAAAGGCAGAGAGCTTCACGATCAAAGCGGGTGATGATATCATCAAAAGAAAAAACGAAATTACCTACCTGGGCTCTATCTTGGAGGCTGACCTCTCTGGTGACAAAAATGCTGAAAAAACGATCAAAACGGTCCACAAAAAAACACGCTATTTGCGGAGTATTGATCGTAAAGTCAGTAAGAAGACTCTGAAGACTCTTGCAGTGGCCCTCATACAAGGTCATTACGATTATGCATGTACTTCATGGTATCACAACACCACCAAGGCCTTAAAAACAAGGCTCCAAACATCCCAAAACAAACTTGTAAGGCTACTTCTTGGCCTCAACTACAAAATCCATCTAACCCCTGATCATTTTGATAGGATTGGATGGCTTAGGGTTGCGGACAGAGTACAGCAACTTGCTATGGGCCTGGTCTTCAAGATATATCACAACATTGGGATCCCCCTGTATTTGTCAAAATACTTCCAAAATGTTAATGATGTCCACGATCACAATACCAGAGGCAGCTCCACAAACCTTGTCCAACCCTTTTTTGGCTCAACAAAGGGAAGTAACTCGTTCTCATGCTATTCATCAAAAATGTGGAACGCCCTACCAAAAGGAGTAAAGGAGTGTAAAACCCTACTCTCTTTCAAAACAGCCCTAAAGATACACCTTCAGGAGGCTGCAATTGGAAAATGGCCCCTGTCTAAGTCCTAACCTAACCTACCCCCCTACCCCCCCCCCCTCTCTCCTTCTCCTTTTGTACATATTTCTCACTCTTCATACCAGTAACCTGTAAACTGATTGTATGACATTCTATAGTAGTTGTGTATATCTGTCTGTCTCTTATATGTCATCATGATTTGTGTGCATGGGGAACTCATTTGAAACAAGCTCTGTGCTTTTATGAGTCTTCCAGTTTAGTAGACCTTGTATTGTGAATTTGTACTTCCATGTACTGTTGTTCTCATGTCTTACTAAATAAAGTACATCAATCAATCAATCAAACTTACATAGGATCCATTAAAAAGTTAAAAGTAGCAATAAAAGAGCCATATTTAATAATAACCACTAATTACTTAAAAATGACTATCTCTTTAAAATTGCATTGGACTGGAGTTTATCCAGACATAAAGCGACAGTAAAAGAGTAACATTCCAACATTCCATTCTCTCAGAAAGAGAGTTTTTTTGGGGGGTGTGTGCCAGAATCAGAGAGAGAGAAGAGAGCCCACTCACACCTTCCAACAAAAAGAACAATCAAATACTGCCGTCGTGATTTGCATAATCAAAAACTCAAGGAACTAGCAAATTAACATGAATGGCCGTGGCTGCATATCAGTGAGGGGCCACACAATTTCTCCTGTTCTTATCCTGTTCAGGATAAGAACAGGAGAAATGGAAGAACAGGAGACGTCCAGGAGATGGGGTCAAATAACAGGAGTCTCCTGGTGAGAACAGAAAGGGTTGGCAGGTGTGTGTGTGTGTGTGTGTGTGTGTGTGTGTGTGTGTGTGTGTGTGTGTGTGTGTGTGTGTGTGTGTGTGTGTGTGTGTGTGTGTGTGTGTGTGTGTGTGTGTGTGTGTGTGTGTGTGTGTGTGTGTGTGTGTGTGTGTGTGTGTGTGTGTGTGTGTGTGTGTGTGTGTGTACTGCGTATGTGGTGGTGTACTAAAGTTGAAATCGTATCAGATTGCTTGTCTGACTTTCTTCAAAATGGTCAATTTGCCTGTCATGTTTTCTTTTTTTTTTTGAGGGGCAGGGATTTAGTACAAGTGCAAAACTCGGCTTATGCGTCAATGAGAAATTAACCTGCAAAACGAAATATTTGCATTGTGTAAAGTAAGCAATTAGTTAGTAGAATTATACTGACAACGAATTTTAAATTCACAAATTGGAAACAACCGCTCAGTAAGTTTTGCTTCATGTAAGTAAATGGGGGTGTACTTTCAGGGCTTACCTGTCTTCACCTGGCTACACAGAACAGGCAACACCAACTTCTGAAGCTCCTGATGAAAAAGGGGGCAGACCTGAATATCCAGGTTAGTCTTGTGCATCCTGCTTTGGTATTATGATCCCATGAAAATAAGCTGCGCTGCATAGTTTTTGAATTTCAATGGCCTGGGTGAAATGGACACTTGATATTAGAGAGTATTAATGCCATCACATCATGGGTGAGGTCACACGTGTCCTTGCATCAGCCAGTTCAGTCTCTTTTTAATGAAACCTCAAGTGTGCTTGCTCAAGACTACAAAGTCACACAAAAGTAGCAAAAAAAGACGATGTAGTTCACAACTTGTCGCATCGGCTATCTCTGATATTTCTACCATTTTTGACACTACAAGCTCACAAGGCCACGCACTGCGAGGCGTTGTGAGCTTGTAGATCTGTTATTTTTGGCTAAAGTTCTCCTCAGAAAAGGGATGCTAGGGTTCAAGTGGTTAATGTAAAAAAAAATCATATCACACAAAGATTTGACCCTCTGTTGAAGACCCCTGGTGTATTTTATAAATATTGAACCAATGACAAGTTTTAACCAGAGCTTGTGACTAAATAATAACTACATTAGATCAATTGGAACACAGGTTATTTTTTCCATTTCCTGATAAGTACTAGTTTTGGACTTACAAGGTTGCCACCCGACAGCGACCGTGTGCACCATGAATGCATTACCTAGATCCGTTTGAAATTGTGATTACAGCTTGTGCCCTTAAGTTGTATTCCCATCTATAAATTTGCTACACCTGTGCAATGCTGATAGTGATATGGGCTGACTCAGTGGTTTATGCAGGATTTGTGAAGACGTAATTAGATTTAAGATATGATTAGGTAGGGCTGGCCCTGATATACCACAGCTTTTTCTAGGACTGCTCAGAGCCAAGCTGCCCAGTGTGACGGGGGAAGGTCCAGACAGTCTAAATTGGAATATAGACGGCAATAGAAGGGAACACGCCAGGCTTACTGTAATGTACCCTAGACATTCCTCTGAGTTTATATCACTTGCTGAACATAGCACTGCCTAGCTTTACAGACAAACCTTTTTATTCATAATAATAATAATGATAATATCAGTTACATTTTATAGTACTTTTTAAAAAGGTAAACAACTAACTAATAACTAACTAAAAAGGTGCGCTCAATAGAGGGTAAATCTCTGCCAGGAGGCATGCCCTAATAATAATAGTGATGATACAGTATGCAGTGACATTTCTGCCTAAAGCAATGAAATTCTCTCTCTCTCTCTCTCTCTCTCTCTCTCTCTCTCTCTCTCTCTCTCTCTCTCTCTCTCTCTCTCTCTCTCTCTCTCTCTCTCTCTCTCATATGCAGATTATTGTCTACTTGTCCATCTTTCTAGCAGGTTTCTGTCATTCAAATGTATCTGTAATCCGCAAAGTCTGACCTTAAATTCTTTGTGTCAATTATGTATCAACAAAAAATGGTTGTGATTTTAAATATTGAGTGTTGGGTTTTTGCTGCCTTTGACTCACTTTGAGAGTTGACACTCAAATGTACATAAAAAAACTAAATTAATGACATTTCTGAAAGGTGACGGACCATGCCAGCATAGTATTAGGAAAAAGATCTCAGACTTATGTGTGGCTGTGTGATAATCCAGAAAATGTAGAGAGAGGAAAGGGAGTGATTGTTCTCACATGACATAATTTAACCTCAAATTCAGTAGCGATTAAATAATGCAAAACATGATATTTTCGGATACAGCATGCTCGTTAGGCAACTCTATATGTTTTTGATTTCAAGAAGCCACTGTATCAGGCTATAGTTGTTGTGCAACTATTGTCAAATGTCGGTAGTGTAAGACCGCTCAGACTGAGTTGATGTGCTCAGGCATTAAAGGGACACCTTGGCGATTTTAAGGGTTGTGAATTTGTCAGGAGATCATATATACACATAGACGGGTTTCCGAGCGACGTCATCACAGAGCAGAATGCGCAATCTGCGCATGCCTGGGGGTGGAAGGCGCGTTCGAAAATACAGCCCTGAGCGGCAGTGAGCGCACTGGCCAATACAAACTAATAGGCGAGTGTGCTCCGGTGCGTAATTTCCAAACGCACCCATAGGCTTCCCCCCGCAGCTGCGCGGTCATATTCCTCTCAATGTTTACTAACAGGAAACCTGTCTATACAGTAATTGTATATACATACACTGTGGCACGAATTACCATTTGCGAAGGTAAGCTCAAACCATTTGAACCCTATAGCCGTTATTCTGGGGTGAATATTGAGCGAAAATAGCCGATCTACCAGCGACGCCTTATGACCTTGTAGATCGGCAAAGAGATTTGGTGTAGAGGGAAATACTAGATGATCTAGTATAGAGCCCTAAGAGACCCCGATCAACTAAGTATAGGGTTTACGAGGTAAGTGGCTAAATACACAGAATGCAAACAGTATTTTTGCCACACTACAGTATATATCATACTGTACATATATCAGAACAATGGGATTTAGGAATCTGCACAGTGTGCCTTTAAGACTCTCACCGTTTGGGGGATTTGGGGTATGCTGTCACATTTAGAAATGTAATATTCTTTGCTGTTAATCTAACGTTGGCTTGTGCCGGCAAAATTGCTTATATGCAATTGTCTAGTTCTGGTACATCCCCATAAGCCGGAGGGACAGGAGTGTTGTAATTGGCAAGCCTGGTGGGACGTTTATCCTATAATTTGGAGGGATGATTGCTCTGTGATTATACATTTAAAAAATGATATAGTTGTCATTGACGGATTTGATATATATTTGAGAATCTAGGTCCTTGGTACAAGAAATGTGACACTGATCAACCCTGCATTATGCAAGATCAATTGTGGACAGTCAAACA